>NC_043021.1:27766954-27796954 GCF_006345805.1 Octopus sinensis
TATCTATCTATCTATCTAACTATCTGTCTGTCTGTCTGTCTGTCTGTCTGTCTGTCTATCTGTCTGCATGTCTGTCTATCTACCTGTCTGTCTGTCTACATATGTATCCATCTATCTATCTATCTATCTATCTATCTATCTATCTATCTATCTATCTATCTATCTATCTATCTATTATATATATATAATATATATATATATATATATATATATGTCTGTCTGTCTGTCTGTCTGACTGTCTGTCTGTCTGTCCATCTATCTATCTGTCTGTCTGTCTACCTATGTATCTATCCATCTATCTATCTATCTATCTATCTATCTATCTATCTATCTATCTATCTATCTATCTATCTATCTATCTATCTATCTATCTATCTATCTGCTGTCAACACCCGCTAAAAGGAGGGCTGGGCATGCCGTGGTTGATGATGCGCAGACACGCGCTGAGACTGCGACATCTCTGGCTCTATGTAGACGACGGTGAACAGGTGTGGTCGCCGTTTGTGAGGCACGCTTTCCCGCAGCTCGTCTCCATGACCGAACTGCAGTCGTGGATCAAAAAGAAGCCGAGGAAGGGCGATTGGCACCGCGAGTGTCGCGTTGCTCTCAAGCAACTCTGCCGTCCCCGGTCGACCTTGAGTGACTTCAACACAACCAAAGCATTCTATAGGGGATTAGTGGTGGGGAGGTACGACGACGAGCTCGGGGCGAACCTGGACGTCGACGAGGAGTACCTGACCCGCCTGTTCAGGACGACTTTCGGGCCAGGGCCCATGGACAACTTGCAGAGATCCCTGGCCTGGCAGTGCTACCGAGAAGCGCTACCCGTTCGGGATAAGCTCTACAGACACGGCTCGAGAAACACGGGGCCGACCTGCCCGAGATGCGGTCAGAGCGACGAAACCGTTCTGCACGCACTCGTGCAGTGTCCAACAATTTCCGACCTGTGGGCTTATGTCCAACAACTGCTGTCACGTGTGGGACGAGTCGGTTTATCAGCTGAGTCTATCGTCAATATTGTCACGCCTCCTTCCTTCAAACGGGAAGGAAGAGCTATTTTCATCATCCTTGTGGCTATGGCGAAAGAATGTATCTTTCATAACACTGTGATACACGATCCCTATTGATCGTTCTTTTTTTTCCTCTTCCCCCTTTTTTCCCCCTTTTTTTCTTCTTTTTTCATTTCTCTTTCCTTTTGTTCCTTTTCCTTTTCTTTTTTTTCTTTTTATTCTTTTTATTTTATTCAATTTTTTTTTTTGTTTTTGTTCTTTTCTTCCCTTTTACGATCCCTCTTGATCGAAAACCTACGTCACCCCCCCTTTTTTTTCTTTTGTTTTTTGTTCTCTTCATCCCCCAAAAGAAAAGCTCTACCTTGTAACTTGTCCCATCTGTGTGCAGCCCTGTGTGGCCAATAAAGAAACTTATCTATCTATCTGAAAGAATGTATCTTGTGGACGTGCCTGAAAGGATTAGAGACAAACACTTTCCTCTCTGGTCAATCTCTCATCAACTTCTTCAAGTATCACTTGAAGAGGAAAGTGAGAGTAGAGAGGCAAGTTTTGTCTAGTGAATGTTTTAAAAAAAGATGTGTGAATGTAGCAAGGATGGCACGTATGAATGACGAAGCCACCTTGACTATGATTCTATGAACCGTAAAAATTAATACAGAGAGTTGCTTATTTGCAAAAAAAAAGGAATATAACATGTGACTTCATTGACCGAGGTTACCGTGGTCTTTTCCGTAGGTTTTCTTTCCACGGGTAAACCTCACCTGTCCTCCCCTTTACACTTCATATTGACATTTCTCTGATAACGATCCCTATTGATCAATTTTTTTTCTTTTCCCTTTTTTTCCTTTCCCCCTTTTTTATTGTTTTAATTTTATCCCCCCTTTTTTTCCTCTTTCTTTCCTTTTACGATCCCTTTTGATCGAAAACCAAACCGCCTTTTTTTTACCCCCAAAAGAAAAGCTCTACCTTGTAATTTGTCCTGTCTGTGTGCAGCCCTGTGTGGCTAATAAAGAAACATATCTATCTATCTATCTATCTATCTATCTATCTATCTATCTATCTATCTATCTATCTATCTATCTATCTATCTATCTATCTATCTATCTATCCATCTGTCTGTCTGTCTATCTATCAGACTTTCTGTCCGTCTGTCTGCATGTCTGTAAATTCCTGGAACATTCAGCGCTAGAATAACTAATTTGATACAAGAACGATTAGGAGACGATTATAATTAGAATCTTAAACAGTAAAGTGCATGCATATATGTATGTGTGTGTATGTGTGTATTATATATATATATATAGATATATATATATATTATATATATAAATATATATATAACGGGAAGCTTTATGAAAATAGACAAAAGACGAAGGCAGGTGGAAAACAAACAAACAATTGTATTAGTATGGCGCTCAGGAAATATAAATAAAACAAGTCTTTAACGTTTCGAGCCTACGCTCTTCACAGAGAGAAAAAAGATACACAGAGAGAAAAAAAACACAGAAAGAAGGAGAGAAAAAAAATGCGTGCAGTAACTAACGAATCAACATGGCGATCTGATTTCGGCCAGAGGTCAAAGATCAAACATGAGACGCGAGAGCGAAATAAGGGGAGATAATAGGGTTGATAACAGGGTTGAATGACCGGCTCCAACATAAGGGTGTGAGTGTGTGTGTGTGTGTATGAGAGAGTATTAGTGCGTATGAGAGGTCTGGACGTGTGTATGTATAGGGTTGGTGTATGTATTAGTATGTATTAGTATGTATTAGTACGTATTAGTATGTATAAGGGTGTGTGTGTGTGTGTGTATGAGAGAGTATAAGTGCGTATGAGAGGTCTGGACGTGTGTATGTATAGGGTTGGTGTATGTATTAGTATGTATTAGTATGTATTAGTACGTATTAGTATGTATTAGTTGGTGTATGTATTAGTATGGCACATCATATATGATGTGATGTGTAAAGTCGTGTGGTGTAGTGTGGAGAGAGAGAGAAGAGGGGGGGGAGGAGGGGGGAGAGAGGGGGAGAGAGGAGGGGGAGAAGGAAGGAGAGGAGGAGGGGAGGAGGAAGGAGGAAAGAGGGAGCGGGGGAGAGAGAAGGGGAGAGAGGGAGTGAGGGAGCAGAGGGAAGGGGAAGAGGGAGGGAGAAAGAGGGAAGAAGTGAAGGGGAGTAGGGGTGAAAGGATGAAGGACTGAAGAAGTAGGGGTCGGGGGGAGAAAGGATAGGTGAGGAGGGGGGTGAGGTTAGATGAGGAGGGGGGGAGAGTTGAGACCAAATGGCGTATAAGAGCGAAGAGAGAAGATTAATTCCTGTTCACGGCGCAAACGGGAATCCGGATGGCCTCTGTGTAAGGACAAACCGAACACAGATAGGTGTTGCAAGGAGTGACCGGTGGAGCGGAAATGGCGTGAGACCGGTGTGTCGTTCGCAAGGTGGATGTCACGAAGGTGTTCCGCGAACCGGTCAGCCAAGCGGCGTCCGGTTTGTCCGATGTACAAGGAATGGCAGAGAGAGCAAGAGACGCAATAGATAATATTGCTGGAGGTGCAGGTGAAGGAGTGGATGATGGGATAGGGTCGATGATGGGTGCTAGTGAGGAGGGTGGTGTTGGAGAGGTAAGGGCAAGTGCGGCAACGTGGGCGGGAGCAGGGGAACGAGCCGGGTTGGGAGGTAGGGTCAGGGAAGGAGCTATGGACCAAAAGGTCTCGAAGGTTGTGGGCTCGTTTGAAAGAGGGGAGGGGTCGGTTAGGGAAGAGGTGTGAAGTGGACGGGTCGGACTGGAGATGACGGAAAGCTCGAAGAATGGTGCGTTGGAGAGGTAGGGTCGTGGGGTGGTAAGTGAGGGGAAAAGGGAGGCGGGAGACTACAGGGCGGGTTCGGGGAGAGAGAGCAGATACACGGTCCACGGACCGTGCTCTGGCAAGGGCGGTGTGGATAGTGGTGAGGGGGTATCCACGTAGGGTGAAGTGGTGAGCCATACGTTGAGACTAAGTCTCAAAGTCATGGTCGTCACTACAGAGCCTACGTAGACGGAGGAATTGGGAATAGGGGATGGAAAGCTTGGTGTGTTCTGGGTGGGAGGAAGAGAAGTTGAGGTATGAGTGTGAGTCTGTGTTTTTGTAGTGAATTGAGGTGGTAAGAGTGGAGTGAAGAATGCTAACCGAAATGTTGAGGAAGGAGACAGAGGTGTTGGAGATAGTGGAAGTGAAGTGGAGGGCTGGATGGAAAGATTGGACGAAAGAGAGGAAGGAATCTAGATGTTCACGGGAGAGTGAGGTGGCACCGATAATGTCGTCAATGTAACGACCATATAGTTCGGGAGTGGGACCAGTGAAATTAGAGAATATTTGGGCCTCAACATAGCCAACGAACAGGTTCGCATAGTTGGGGCCCATTCGCGTTCCCATGGCCACTCCCGAGGCCTGATGGTAGAACTCGCCCGCGAACGAGAAGCAGTTCAGAGTAAGGACAAGTTCGGCCAGACGAATGAGTGTGGAGGTGTCAGGTACAGGGTTGGAGCGGAGGTCAAGAAAGTGTCGAAGGGCCTGCAGTCCTTCGTGGTGAGGGATAACAGTATAGAGGCTTTGGATGTCCATAGTAAAAAGGATTTTGGAGGAGCCGGGAGGAAAGGAGAAAGAGCTGAAAAGCCGGAGAGCATGGTTGGTATCGTGGATGTGGGAGGGAAGAGATGCCACTAGGGGGGCAAGGACACGGTCGAGGTATTTAGAGATGAGCTCCGTGGGGCAGTTACAGGCGGAGACGATGGGGCGGCCAGGGTTGTTGGGTTTGTAGATTTTGGGGAGGAAGTAAATGGTGGGGATACGTGGGGTTCGCACAATTAGGTTGGATGCGGTGTGGGGGAGACGGGAGGACGAGATGAGGTCGCGGACAGTAGAGGATACCGTCTGTTGGTAGCTACGTGTGGGGTTAGAGGGCAGAGGGGAGTAGAAGGAGGTGTCATTGAGTTGGCGGAAAGCCTCGGCCCTATAGAGGTCCGCGCCCCACACCACTACAGCTCCACCCTTGTCAGCCGGTTTGATGATAATGTCAGCGCGCCGTTGAAGGGAACGAAGAGCCAAGAGCTCAGCCGGGGAGATGTTGAGGCGGCGTTGGCGCCTGGAGAAGTTGAACCGCTCCAATGCACGCTGACAAGCGCCCGCGAAAAGATCCACTGCTAGGAACTGGCCAGGGGCAGGCGTCCACGGGGATGGTCGGCGGCCCAGGCCAGTGAAGCAGTCCTCCTCGGTGGGTGTGGGTGGCGAGTCGTGGTAATGCGCACCCAACCGGACGCGGCGCACAAAGCTGTGGACATCAACCCGCGTTTGGAATTCCTTACAGGATGGAGTGAGGGGGATGAAACGCAGACCCCTACCAAGGACGGAGCGTTCAGCCGCAGAGAGGGGAAGATCGGGGGGGATGGTAACAACAGACGGAAGTGGAGAAGGGGTGGGAGGAATAGAAGTGGGAGGGGTGGTAGGTCTCGTGGAGGTCTGAGGGGGAGGTGTGTGGGGGTGGTTGGGGGGCAGTAGGGTTAGGTGTAGGTGGATGGAGCCTATCAGGAGGGGAGAAGGGGTTATAGGGAGGGGCAGTGGGGTTAGGTGTGGGGGGATGGAGCCTATCGGGAGGGGAGAAGGGTAGTGGAGGAGTTGGGGTAGTGGCGTCGGGTAGGGTGGAATGGAAGAGTGATTGGAATTTACGAAGTTTGGTATCAGAAAGAAATTGATGGAAGAGGTGATTCAAATGGATAATGAAGCGTAGCGTGTTTGGAGCATAGAGAGGCGGCAGAGAGTAGAAGAATGTGGCGAAAGCAGGAGGAAGAAGGCGGTTGATGGTATGTAGTTTAGAGAGATTGGAGCGAATGGTGGCCCGCATAAGGCGGTAAGATGTGGTGCGGAGTATGGGTAAGATGGAAGAATCCGAGTGGAGAGCAGGGTGGAAGTGGAGGCGGAAACCTTTAGGGATGAGTCGGTGATGTAGGCAGCGGCTTAGGAAAGAGACATGGCTAGAGAAGCTGGTTTTTTTTAAAAGAAGTAGAGAGAGATTAACGGACGGCTGAAGGCAGTTTACGGTGAGAGGACGGAGATGATCCTTCAAACGATGATGGAGGGTGAGGAGATAGGACCTAGGATCCGGCATGATGGGATAGCGGAAAAAAAACAAACGTTCGAAAAAACAAAAAAAACAAAAAACAGAAAACAAAAAATTATCGTATGAAAAAATAGATAAAAAAGGATAGCGAAAAAAAAGGGGAAAAAAACAAACGTTAAAAAAAACAAAAAAATAATAATCGTATGAAAAAACTAGATAAGTAAGCGATAGGGGCAGAAAAGACGGGGCAAACGGAAAAGGGAAAGAAAGAAGGGAAGCAGAGAGAGGGGGAGGCAAAAAAAGGGGGGGTGCAGGCAGAAGAAACAGAGTATGGACATCCAGAGAGGGAAGAAAGACGGAAAGGAGAACAAAAATGCAGGAAACTGTGGAAAGCATGAAATGAATGTAAAAAAGTGGTAATATATGAGAAAATAAAAATACAACAAACGGGACAAGTTCAAGGTTGAGAGTTCAAGGTTAGAAATGTGTAGACGTCGTGGTATATTTTTTAAGGATTTCACATCAATAACAAAGTCACTTTGATCCGCGAAAGAGAGGTGCAGCCAATGGTAAGTATCCAAGAGGTAAAGAAAATCCAAGGTAGATGTAAGTGTTGATAGTGGTATTGGTAGAATATAGGATGAAAGTGAGACCACGTGAGCGTATAATATATAACGGGAAGCTTTATGAAAATAGACAAAAGACGAAGGCAGGTGGAAAACAAACAAACAATTGTATTAGTATGGCGCTCAGGAAATATAAATAAAATAAGTCTTTAACGTTTCGAGCCTACGCTCTTCAACAGAAAGATACACAGAGAGAAAAAAACACAGAAAGAAGGAGAGAAAAAAAATGCGTGCAGTAACTAACGAATCAACATGGCGATCTGATTTCGGCCAGAGGTCAAAGATCAAACATGAGACGCGAGAGCGAAATAAGGGGAGATAATAGGGTTGATAATAGGGTTGAATGACCGGCTCCAACATAAGGGTGTGTGTGTGTGTGTGTGTGTGTGTATGAGAGAGTATTAGTGCGTATGAGAGGTCTGGACGTGTGTATGTATAGGGTTGGTGTATGTATTAGTATGTATTAGTATGTATTAGTACGTATTAGTATGTATAAGGGTGTGTGTGTGTGTGTATGAGAGAGTATAAGTGCGTATGAGAGGTCTGGACGTGTGTATGTATAGGGTTGGTGTATGTATTAGTATGTATTAGTATGTATTAGTACGTATTAGTATGTATTAGTTGGTGTATGTATTAGTATGGCACATCATATATGATGTGATGTGTAAAGTCGTGTGGTGTAGTGTGGAGAGAGGAGAAGAGGGGGAGGAGGGGGGTGGGGGAGAGAGGAGGGGGAGAAGGAAGGGGAGGAGGAGGGGGAGGAGGAAGGAGGAAAGAGGGAGAGGGGAGAGAAAAGGGGAGTGAGGGAGCAGAGGGAAGGGGAAGAGAGAAGGAGGGAGGGAGAAAGAGGGAAGAAGGGAAGGGGAGTAGGGGTGAAATATATATATATATATATTGGGAACTTAAAACAAATAATATGGGATACAAACTAAAATGGGATATAGTTAGGAGGGCAAAACCTTATAGAAATAGTGGAGTAGGCTGTCAACTTTGTTCTATGGAAACCTATGAAATTTTCAGTATCGAAGTAACAAAAATCTACTGAATAATCGTCTAGAGTTAGGATCATCTTGCATACATTCCACAACAAGAACATTTAAATACTTTAAATAGAAATTTAAGTTTTCCTACATTTTCAAACTTTAACTTTTTAATATAATAATAATATCAGATATACTATACTAACATTTAAGTTACTTTCATAGTCGACTAGAATAACTTCACTGTATTCTTGAATTTTGATCTTTCCCCAAATCTATTCTAATTTTAACATTTAACACTATTCCCCCAGTTATAAAACACGATATAAATAGATGTTAGGTTTGTTCCCCTACCATTTGTAAAGGAATTTAAATTGACCTCTCGACATTGACCTAGATTTTCTTCTCACCACATAAAAAACTGGCCTTTTGTTCTAGGGACAATTCCCTTTATGTATTCTAAATTCTTTCTTTCTTCTGCAACTAACTTAGATCCCTTTTACAGTATTCTATCACATCCCCTTACCCAAATTCCTACTACTAAAAAGATTCTGATGGCTCTTAGTTGTAAGTAGGGTTTTGGTCAGTTAGTATCTGACCTAAAACCCCATATGTTCCTAAGAATTCAATGATCCGTCTACACTGACCCAATTTTTCTTGTCACCACATAGTTAAATTGACCTTTTGTTCTAGTGACTACCTGTTCTTCTTTTACTTATCCTGAATTTCCTCCTCCTTTCTTCAACTGACTTGAATTCTTTACCTACCATTACCCAATCCTTATAACTAAGGAAATTTTCTTACAGCAGTCAGTTGTAACCGAGGTTTTGGTCAGTTGGCATCTGAACTACACGACCTCATGTTCCTAAGATTCATATCTACATCTTTATCTGTATATTTACCTTCCCTAAGATGTTATTAATTGATTGGAAAACTTTATATTATTGGAAAACCTATATAAAATTTAGCTGAAGATTACTCAGCATTTTAAATCTGGTGTAATATTTACGGCTTTTAATAAAATGTTGTAGTATGAAACAATTGTACTAAATTACCGGATTCATTCTTGTTGCTTATTTTTTTATATATATATACATACATACATACATACATACATACATATATATATATATAATATATATATATATATATATATAATATATTATATATATATATGCACACACATGCTATCTATCTATCTACCTATCTACCTATCTATCTGTCTGTCTGTCTGTCTGCACGACGCTTTGTCAGGAAACAGGTCGCAGTTTCAAAGCGACGAAAATATTTTGACACTTATTACATTTAAATGTTTAAGTGAATCTAACGGTTTTTTATGTGTTCTTAAATGCATGTCAAACATTTGCAATTTTTTTTTGCTTCAGCACAAGATCTCCGATCAAGTTACTTGCTATGCAAGTACATCTACATATATATATATAAATGTAAATTTTAAAAAAAATGGAGAAAACAGACAAGAAAAAAATAACAACGTGAGGGCGTATTACATGCCGAGTATTAATGAGACGCTCAGAGGAGGAAAGAAAGAAGGGTTGTTTTACTTTTCGAGCTTATCTCTCTTTCGGAAACAGGCGACATAGGAAAGTTCAAAAGAAAAGGAAGAAGGAAGAAAATAATCGCCAACAGTCCACGTATAGTTTCATTTTTGAAATGACCGGAAGCGGATGGACAAAGAGAAAATGCTTTCTGGGACAGGAGAGTGTGAAGAATGGTTGGCATCCGTGTGATGCGCTTGTGTGTGGTAGCATGTCTGTGTATGTGCCCATGTGTATGCGCTGGTGTGTGTGCGTGTGATACCGTGTTTGTGTGTGGTAGTGTGTGTGTGGCAGTAACTGAGTGTGTGTCTGCTGCGTGGTGGCGCTGTGCAGGTGGTGGTGGTGTCTTGTGTGTGATACCGTGCGTGTATGGTAGCGTGTGTGTGTGTATGCCAGCAACTGTGTGTGTGTGTGCGCTGTAGCGTGTGCGCGTGTGGTTGTAACTGTGTGTGCGTGCGGTATTTAACTATTTACATGTGTTTGTTTTGTGTGAGTGGTCTCTTCTTCTTATTATTATTATGAATACCCTGATATAGTATCAGCCAGTCACTCTCATGGCTTCTGATCTTAGCTGATTGGAATGTTACCATGTACGTTTATCTTGGTATAAAAGATGGGCTACAGCAAACATTCTACTCAATACTAGAAATTTGCTTGTCAGTTGCTTTACCTTAACCAGTTGAGCATGTCCCTTAGTGGCTGACGATATGTGCATCTGTGATCATGAGCAAAAGTGGTGAAGGAGCATCATAGCCATGCGTTGAGAGGAATTCTTTGGAGTTCGAACAATTCACCACTTGAAACATAGGTGTTTTGTTCATCATCCTTAAACAACCCTTATTCAAGAACCTTTTGAGCGGGATGGCCTACCCAACCTCAAGACAATTCTAATTAGGGTCCATCTGCTAGGTCATGCGCTGTTTATCTTGATATCAGATCACCATGTTACGCACATATGGTTGTGATGCATGTGCCTTGTGATGCAAAAACGGGTTGCCATGATTGGTATATTGTTCTTCGTATATTTGTACCCCAGTGTCACTTTGATGACATGCGCTGATCCCTCACTCAATAAAATAATAATAATAACAATAATGATGATGATGATGATGATAATAATAAAGGTCAAATCAATAGTGTGTTTTATTGTTGAAAGATGGCCATCGCCATATATATAACTACTTGTTTCAACACACAATTTCATATCAAGAAACTTATAAATCACATACATAAACTTATATACATACATACATACACACACACACACACACACACACACCACACACACACACACACACACACACACACATATATATATATATATATATATATATATAATATATATATATATATACACATATAAAACTATAGAGCGAAAAACCGCTTGAAAAAGACACACAGATTGAAAATGCTATCTCAACTATTCCTTGCGAAATACAGCAAAAAATTATTAAAAATGTCATAAAAAATGTCACATGATCATGTTCATTTTAATTAGAAAAGGAAAAAAAAACACAGAAACAAAACAAATAACAATACAATTCCTTTCCTGACTTCTATTATTCTTTAATTAGCTTGGTCAGTAAATGAATAGCTTTGAGGTTCAGATTCACTTAACGTTAACACACAAAGCTAATTAATAACTAATCAATATGGTATTTTAAAATTTAATCATCAATATTATATTTTTTATTCATCAATAATATAGTTTCAATTTTTTCTTTTTTTGTTATTTTTTTTTATTTGCCAAGTTAAATTAGTATTGAATTCACATCATTAGTGATATAAATTTATAAATTTTATTGTTTGCAATATTTTTGTCTGTATCACTTTCCTTTTGGTTGTAAGTTGGTATGGTTTTTTTTTTGTTTAAGGTATCATTATGTTTTCATGTGTCACGTGTACTGTCCTCTCATATTTCAACGCATTTTAAGTATGCAAATATAAATACACATATATACATATTTTATCTATATGTTTGATTGTGCGCATGCGTTTGTGTGTGTGTGTATTTGTTAGTTTATATGCACATAACTTTTTCGTATAAACTATTACCAATTTATACATTTATATTTATACAAGTGCACTTATATATACAAGTAGATATATTACGTGATCACGTGACCGACCAGGCTATCAGATGTTGTTACACATCGCTGGTCACAATGCGCTTCGCATTGTTTCAGTCTTCAAATGACGCCACTCCGCTGGCTAAGCGAGCAGGCCAACAGAAGAAAGAGTGAAAGAAAGTTGCGGCGAAAGAGTACAGCAGGGATCGCCACCACCCCCTGCCGGAGCCGCGTGGAGCTTTGGGTGTTTTCGCTCGATAAATACTCACAATCAAAACCGCGATCCTACGACCGCGAGTCCGCTGCCCTAACCACTGGGCCATTATACTATATATATATGTATAAGTATATATATATATATATATATATATATATATATATATACTATGTATAATATATATATATATATAAGGTCAGCAAAATTTAGCTTCAGATGAATATGGTACTTAAGTTAAAAGCACCAGAATTTGGTATGGTATTATCCATATAAATCAAATGGAGTGATTATAATCAAAATAGGCAACAAGGATATCCAAGTTAGTGTAGTGCAATCGTTTGATGCTACTTCATTTTATTAAACACTGTAAGTATTACATCAGTTTTAAAATGTCGAGCAATCTTCAGCCACATATAGAATTTTTTAATTAAATGGAGAATGTACATTTTTTATACTTATTTCATTTGCCAACATTACAAAGAGTGTAGATACAGTGTTTAATAAAATGAAGTAGCATGAAACAATTGTACTACACTACCTTGGATATCCTTGTTGCTTATTTTGATATATATATATATATATATATAATATATATATATATATAAGAAAGTTGGTTTGTGAAAGCACGTGGGTGAATATATAGAAAATAGTAAAGAGTGAAAAAACTACAGAAAGCTTAAATGTTAAAAAATATATATATTTGCGTCAATATGTCTGAAGAATATTAGAAAATTAAAAAAAAAAATTTTTCTCTTATAATGACATAATTTAAAAGAAAGACCGGTTTCGCGTGTAGCTTTTCAAATTTCTTGCGACGTTATGTTTATGTTGAATAGAGTTATCGTTATGTTTATGTTCAGGAGAGTTCTAAATAAGGGGAGGTAGTGAGTGATTTCTTCCGGTGTAAGGGAGATAATCGCTTAAAATATTTTTCCTTTCCTTGGTGTGAATTTCTCTGTATCAGTATGTTCGGATGATTGAGTCTGGGCTTGTACTTTTCAATGAAGAATGTTTCCTCGTTTAGTCTAATTTGTGTTGATGATCCGAAAGCACATTTGTAAAATGGAAAGATTAAAAATTGTGGTAGTAGTTGCTTTGCGCATTTCTCAATGTGCTCACTAAAAGGTATCATTCTATATTCTGGGAATGCAATCTGTTGTCGATGCAGTGTGCATCTACGTCTGAGTGATAGTCCCGTGGAACCCACGTAGTCTTGGTGGCAGCCCGAGCATTTTATGACATAAATTATGTTTTCAGAGGCACAAGTAAAGTTAGATTTGATCTTGAATTTCTGTCCCTCTTTAAGGGAAACGGAAAGGAAAAAAAATTTAAGCGATTATCTCCCTTACACCGGAAGAAATCACTCACTACTTCCCCTTATTTAGAACTCTCCTGAACATAAACATAACGATAACTCTATTCAACATAAACATAACGTCGCAAGAAATTTGAAAAGCTACACGTGAAACCGGTCTTTCTTTTAAATTATGTCATTATAAGACAAAAAATTTTTTTTTAATTTTCTAATATTCTTCAAACATATTGACGCAAATATATATATATTTTAACATTTAAGCCTTCTGTAGTTTTTTCACTCTTTACTATTTTATATATATATATATATATATATATATATATATATATATATATATATATATATATATACATGTATATATATATATATATATATATATATATATATATATATATATATATATATATATATATATATACATATACATATATATATATATATACATAAAAGAATTTGACTAAGCGTCGTATATGTCACCTAGCCATTCACTGTCTCGATCGACAACTCATTGAACTTCATTTAACTCAGTTAAACCTACCTTCTAAGACATTTATCTTTAGCTATTTTATGAACTGAAGGAGCTTCTAAAAAGTTGTCCATTAAACAAACGCTATATTTTATATTAGTGTGTAAACGTGTGTGTGTGTGTGTGTATGTATAGGTGTTGGACAAAATAATAAAACACCTTAAAATTTGAAACAAATTTATTTTAATATGGGGTAGATGGGGTAGGACCGCCTTTGGCAGTAATTGCAGCTTGAATTCTACGAGGTATGGACAGTAACAAAGTTTAAATCGTTTCCAAAGGAATTTTTGTCCATCATTCAGCTAAAACAGTCTCCAGTTCTTGTGGTGATGATGGTCGAGGATATCGACTCCTTACTTGTTTCTCTAAAATGCACCATAAATGTTGAATAATATTGAGATCTGGGGACTGTGGTGGTCAGATAAGATGTTCAACTTCAGTAGAACCTTCCTTTAGCTGTGTGAATTGGTACATTATCATCCTGAAATATTGTGTTTCCCTCCGGAAACAGTTCCGCAACCGTAGGATGAATTTGAACTGAAAAAAATGCTTAACTAGTCTTGACTATTTATTCTGCCATGAAAGGAAAACATTGGGCCTGTGGATTTCCAAGATATAGCCCCCCGCCCCAGATAACCACAGATCCTCCTCCATGTTTAACTGTTGGAAGAAGTAAGTTCTGGGTCAAATGCTTCTGTTGGCTGCCTCCACACGTATTCGCGGCCGGTGGCTGGAAATAAGGTAAAGGATGACACGTCCGAGAAAATAACATTCTTCCACTTCACAAGGGATCAATTCTGTAGGTTTTTACTCCCCTAAAAATCCTTTGCAACGTTTGTTTTTGAATGTAGTGGATTTCAGATTGCAGCCGTCTCGTGAAATCCGGCTTTGTGTAGCTCCCGGCGAAGTTTTAGTAGAAATTGGTTTCTCGAGGTGGTCATTAAGTTCTGCAGTAATTATTGGAGCTGTACTTTTGTGATCCTTTCTAACAATTCGTGAAAGAGTCCGACGGTCCGTATCTGAAAATTTTCGTTTTCTTCCGGAGTTTTGTTTCGACGAATAAGTTTTACCCTCTTTCTCAAAAGCTGTCAATACTTTCGAGACAGTACATCTTCATACCCCAAACATTTCGGCTGTTTTCGTTACGCTAGCACCTGTCATGTGAACACCAACAATTTGACCAATAGATCTGCCCTTTTAATGAATTTTAATTACGTTTATCTGATGGTAACTGAAAAAAAAACAGCAGCAACACTAATAAGAAATAAAAAAAAACATAAAAATAAACATGCTTTTGACAGTTTTATAGATATTTCAAAATTATGATACTAGGTGTTTCCATTATTTTGTCCAACCCCTGCATATATATACATACACACACATATATATATACATACACACACATATATATATACATATACATATATATGCATTCTTTTATTCTTTTACGCTTCCAATCATTTGACTGCGGTCATGCTGGAGTACCGCCCAAAAGGGAATTATTCGAAGAAATCGACCCAGGAATTATTCTTTGTACGCCTAGTACTTATTGTATCGGCTCTCTCACCGAACTGCTAAGTTACGGGAACATAAATACACCATCATCAACCGTCAAGCGATGGTGACGGTACAAACGCAGACACAAACACATACATAAATATATATACATATATACGACCGGCTTCTTTCAGTTTCCGCCTAACAAATCCATTCATAAGGCATTAGTCGGCCTGAAGTTATAGTAAGAGAGACTTGCCCAAGGTGGAACGGAGTGGGGCTAAACGCGAAACGGGGTAAGCAAGTTTTTTACTACACCCCCATTTCTCTCTCTTCCATCTTTTCTCTTGTCTAAGAAAATATTACTCCAAACTTCGCTATTTTACCCTCATTCTGGTCTAACGACCCTCCATGTTTGCTTTCGTTCAGCTTCCTTGTATGTCTCTATTGTCCTGTTTTTGTTCACAACTTTGACCCTCCCCCATAAATCCCAAATTTTATGGGAGCAACTGTCTTCGAAATCTTACATTGTCGTTCAATGCTCGAAATGGGGAGTAGATAGACAGCCGAGAACTGATGAAGATTGGTTTTTTTATTTTACTTATCCTGTTTTCTATTTATTTCTCACGTTGTTTGCCTAAATATAAAATATTGTTTTCGTATTTCATGTTGTTGGTGATATATTGATATGCATATATATTGATATGCATATCAATATATATATATATATATATATATATATATATATATGAGAGTATTGTAGTTCGCTTGAAGCATTGTGTATTGTTTGTAAACAATAATAATAAATAGTAATAATGCATTTTGGATGGCACAAGATTGCATCGTTGCGCCATTCAATACACATTATTACTATATGTATATATATATATATTTGTGTGTGTTTGTGTGTGTGTGTATACACACCACGATTGACCGCTAGCTCCTAAAGTTTTTTTAAAATTCTCTTTCTGTTTATTTCATGCTGAAGAGCGTAGGCTCGAAACGTAAAAAAAATTTCTCCCCTTCTTGAGCGTCAAACTAATACACCTGTTTGTTGTTTCTACACATGTCTTCGTCTTTTGTTTTTCTGTAAATTTCAACTATACACACACACACATACATACATACATACATACATACATACATACATACATACATACATATATATATATGTAAATATATATATATTTGTATGTATGTATGTATGTATGTATGTATGTATGTATGTATGTATGTATGTATGTTATATATATATATATATATATATATATAATATATATATATGAGAGTATTGTAGTTCGCTTGAAGCATTGTGTATTGTTTGTAAACAATAATAATAAATAGTAATAATGCATTTTGGATGCACAAGATTGCATCGTGCGCCCATTCAATACACATTATTACTAATGTATATATATATATATATTTGTGTGTGTTTGTGTGTGTGTATACACACCACGATTGACCGCTAGCTCCTAAAGTTTTTTTAAAATTCTCTTTCTGTTTATTTCATGCTGAAGAGCGTAGGCTCGAAACGTAAAAAAAATTTCTCCCCTTCTTGAGCGTCAAACTAATACACTGTTTGTTGTTTCTACACATGTCTTCGTCTTTTGTTTTTCTGTAAATTTCAACTATACACCAACACACACATACATACAACATACATACAGACATACATACTACATACATACATATATATATATGTAAATATATATATATTTGTATGTATGTATGTATGTATGTATGTATGTATGTATGTATGTATGTATGTATGTATATATATAATATATATATATATATATATATATATATATATGAAAAAAAGATCAAGATAGAAAATGCTAAAATAATTTTATAAAAAATCATTTCAGTACCGGTTTCATTCATTAGAAAAGTTTTTTAAAAGAATATTTGTATAGTGTTCAAATACAAGTGGCATTTCCCTTGTTTCTGCCTGTCTCTGTCTCTCTTGTTTACTCTTGTGGGTTCGAGGTCATTGTGAATTCTTGGTAGGGAAGAAGAAAAAGAAGAAGGAGGAGGAGGAGGAGAAGGGAAGAAGAAAAAGAAGAAGGAGGAGGAGGGGGAGAAGGAAGAAGAAAAAGGAGAATTTGGGAGTGCCATTTTGATTGGTCAGTGGATGGTAGCAATTGCTGTTCAATTCATGAAAATATTTCTATTGAATGTTTTGCTTATAGAATTTGCGTAGGTATCATTCTAAAAAGCATTAGTGATAAAGTTAGGAAGGAGAAGGAAGGAGAAGGAAGCAGGGGGAGAAGAAGAAGAAGAAGAAGAAGAAGAAGAAGAAGAAGAAGAAGAAGAAGAAGAAGAAGAAGAAGAGAAGAAGAAGAAGAAGAAGAAGAAGAAGAAGAAGAAGAGAAGAAGAAGAAGAGAAGGGAGAATAAGAATGAATGTAGGTAGTGTGAAAGTAGTAAGGTGTTAAATGACTTAAAATTGGCACCTAATGGATTATAGCAGTGATTTGGATTGTTTTTTAATGAATTCTTGGGAATCTCTTGAGTGTATCATTTTTGATATTTGCGTGTGTATTTGTGTTATTCTAAGGCCGGGGTGGATATGTCGTTTGTCGTAGACGCGTTCAGAAGGGGCCTGTATTTTGTAATAAAGAGAGTTTATTTACTAATTCGTTGGCTCCAGGTTGTATCGTTCCTGAATTGGTAGAGGGGAAAAATCCTGAAGCTTGGATTTTTGTTGTTGGCGCAAATGTCTATGTGTTGATTGAATGCTATTTTTCTGTTTTGGGAAACTTTTATCTGGGATCTGTGCGGGGCCATTATTTTACGTAATCTATTTTTCGTTTGGCCTATGTATTGCTCTTGACACCTAGAGCAGGTTAGTGTGTATATCAGGTTCTCCGAAGCACACGTGAAGTTGCTTTTCACTGTGAAACGCTGTCCCTGTTTGAAGGAGAACTCTGATCCCTCAATTAGATAATCGCATATCCCGCAATTGGGTCTTCCACATGTTTTTACAGTCGGCTTCTGTTGTTGAGCGTATTCGGGCTTGTGTTATGAGACTTTTCATACATTTGGGCTATCTCTTGCTTTTATGATGGTGTGTGTTTGGAGGATTGTGTTCATTCTGTGGTCTTTTTTTAGCAGGGGTCTGTTTTGGAGGATGGTGTCGAAGGCTTCATTGTTAAGAGGGTTGTGTGTGGAGATGTATGGTAAGGCTTTTGGTAGTAAATCTTTCTTTAATTTGGGATGTCTGTGTTCCTGGATGTTGAGTTGAATGCATATGTCAATTAGTGATGAGTGTATCTTTTATTTCATGTAGTCGTGTCTCTGCTGTTTGCATAAGAAACTATAGTACATATCCTTTTTACTAGGTTGAAGGGGATGTTCATTTTGGTGTGTCTGGGGTGGCATGAATTTAATGGAAGATACTGCATAGAATCCGTAGGCTTATAGTATATATATATATGTTTCTATTGCGTTATTAGATTTCTTAATGAGGATGTCGAGGAAGGGGAGTTGTTGCTGGCTATATTCCATCGTGAATTGGATGTTTACGTCCAGTCCATTTAAAATTGTTTGGAATTCTTTGAGTTTCTCTATATTTTCATGCCAAAGAATGAAACAGTCATCTAGGTATCTCTTCCAGTTGTTTTCTATGTTTAGGGGAAAAGGGCTGCCATATCTTTCTAGAACCTTACGATACAGACTGATTTCTAGATATCCCATGACTAGGTCGGCAAAGGAGGGGGGCCATTCGCGTACCCATCGCAGTCCCCGATTTTTGTCGGTAGAAGTTGTCTTTGAAAGCGAAGTAGTTATTTTCCAGGATGAATTTAACCCCTTCTATCACGAATTCTTTTTTGATGCGATGTGGGAGTTCGTTGGCGTAATTCTCTAGCCAGAATTGAATTGCCTCTATTCCTAGGATGTTGGAATAGAGGTTGACTACATCGAAGGATACTAGTAGGGTGTTTTTGTTTATTCTTTTAGGCAGGTGATTGAGCATATCCAGGTCGTCCCTTATATGGCTTTGACATGTTTGAGGAGTGGTTTTAAGAGGGCATCTAAAAAGTTACTGACGCGGTGGGTTTCGCATGCGGGACCTGCTATTATAGGTCTCATATATATATATATATATATATATATATATATATATATATATATATATATATATATATATATATATATATATATATAATATATATATATATATTATGGTGTTAATTATCCATCAGGGATGATCTTACCAATCGTTTCACGTGAAATTATATAATGGAGTGTTAGGCAGCAAACCAGTTATATAATATACACGTGTCAGTCATGGAAGGGGAAGTGTTGACTGCTCTCCACTCCCTGACTTATGGTCTCTCAGACAACTCAAGCGTGTGCATGTGTGCATGTGTGTGTGCCTTTTTGTGTCTGTGTCTGTCCCCACCACAACTTCGCAACCATTGTTCATGTATTTACAGCCCCATAACTTAACGGCTCGGTTCCAGACTTTTAAAATATCACTAGAACGATTTGGTCGACTAAAATGCCCTAATGAGATGCGCCAGTATCATCACAGTCTAATGACTGAAGTAAGAGGTAAAACGTGTATGTATGTATGTGTGAGTTTGTCTTTTTGTGTATGTATGTATGTATGTATGTATGTATGTATGTATGTATGTATATGTATATATATATATATATATATATATATATATATATATATATATATATATATATATATATATATATATATATAAGTTCTAGAAAGGAATGAAAATTAAAAACGTTTACCATCTCAATTATTTCCCAGACCATGTTTTCTATTTCCAGCAAAAAAATATTTGCTGAACGCTGGTCTTCATCAGTGAGAAGCCTTTGGATTTCAAACATACATACACCCAGATCCATATGTAAAACTAACTGCTTGTATATCCTAACTTTTCAGACCACTGCGCAGACGCAGAATATACCCGGCGACACAGAGGATGCCGGTAAAAATTTCGAACAAATTTATCGAAGAATATTTAAACATAATAAATAACAATAGGGTAATAAGAAATTATTATTACCAGTGGCCTAGCACAAAAACGAATTAGTCATTAGACTATATATTATTAACATAGAAATACAATAAGAAGCTTTCAAATAGGAAAGCCTTGTGCTAGAAAGAGCAGTAGAAAACTCAAACCACCAATTAAGGATAAATTCTCGAAAGGAATGAAAATTAAAAACGTTTACCATCTCAATTATTTCCCAGACTATGGTTTCTAACTATTTCCAGCATCTATTTCACCCCTTTTTCTATAAATAGAAAAATCTTTCTTGTCTCCTTTCAATTGTTCATTCTTCTCAAAACCTTCTCTCAGTTCAAAACAACTGAATATTCTTCAGTCCGGTTACAGAACTAGATTCCCTAAGCAACATCAAGAACAAGAAGAAGAAGAACAACAACAACAACAACATGAAATCTGATATTCACACTTGTCCAGGAAGCCCGTATACGAAATACCCATATCTTGAAAGACATTGTGAATAGCGAGTTAATCTGATATTAAACCGATTTTTAGAAGTCGTGGAAATTATATATTTATCCACGATGTTCAAGAAGAAAATGAGATAAGGTTTCATAAAAATTGTTGATGCATCTTCTTAGTTTATGTTTACGGTTTGTTAACATTTAAATGAAGTGTTCACGTCTGTTCATGCAACCATTTTGTTTTCGCAAACAATCGGGTTCTCGAAACGTTATCCGAGAATCTGTAAGGGACTTCGATTTAGAAGGATAATCAACAAACCATCCAGAATATTCTCTGATATGGGAGAATATCTTGATCATTGTGCAGGACGGAAGTTATATATTCGTAGTGAGTAAAAACTTACGACATTTTTATGTGTATTGTGTGGTGAAAGATAGATGCAGTTTAAAAGTGTGGTGGTTGTGGAGGCATGCGTGATGTGTGTGTGTGCCTGTGTGTGTGTGTTGTGTGCCTGTGTGTGTGTCTGCGTGCGTGTGTGAATGATCGTGTATGGTTGTGCGTGCTTTAGTAATTAATATAGTTAAAATATTGTTTTGTATTTCTATTATTCCTTTATAAATTCCGTCTTGTTACAGCGATGTCAATTTTTTTTTAGGATATTTAATTTAACGAACACGTAGAAAAGAAATTTTCGTTGGATTTAAACGAAACTTAATAAAGATTAAAATATAAAAATAAAAAAATAAAATAAAACGGACAAACTAATATTGTTAAGCAATTAAAAAGAGACCGAAGAATTGTTTAATTTCATTTACAATTAATCATTTGAAAAATTTTCAGTTGGCTCTTGTTTGTGAACGGAGAATAGTCTTCCTGCTGCTTGTTCTACGGTGGTTATTGTTGACATTGCTGTTGTTGTTTTTGTTGCTGTAGTTTTTCCTTTTAATAAAACAATCAATTGATCACCGTCAGTAATATTTTCTTCGGTACCATGATGATGATGATGATGATGATAATGATCATCATCATCATGATCATGATCATCAAAACGAGTACAACTACCACCACTACCGCTAAACACGACGACGTCCACCACCAACACTACCACCAATACCACCACCACCACCACCACCACCACCACCACTATCACTACCACTAACACTATCGCTGCAACAGCATCATCATCATCAGCAGCAGCAGCAGCAGCAGCAGCAGCAGCAACAGCAACAGCTACGTTCACATTCTATTTTTTTTCGATATTTTTTTAGCTGTTCTTATTTCCAATATCTTAAAATATTACTTTAGAAATTAAATTAAAGTTAATAATTTTATTTTCGTCTAATTAAGTTATCATCATTCTGTTTAAGTTTATTTTGAACCAATAATTTGTTTTGAAATGGTATTTGTTATTATTTCTACGATTCCGTCTTGATATTAATTGGTTCGTACCACGAGTGCGTACGCTTCAATCTCTCCCCGCCCACCCACACGAAATACAACGCCATAACACTCTCTATCGATGTCGAGACAATGGCGGCGACCTCACGCTCCGAGGAACTCCATCCCGCAGGAAGATCAACCAAGACTGAACAGAAAACCAAGTAGGATAGAAAGTGACAACTAATGATCCTTCACTTATATATGTCTTCTTCTTCTTCTTCTTCTTCTTCTTCTTCTTCTTCTTCTTTCTTCTTCTTCTTCTTCTCTTCTTCTTCTTCTCATTATTATATTATTATTATTATTATTATTATTATTATTATTATTATTATTATTAAGGCGGCGGGCAGAATCGTTAGCACGCCGGGCTAACAGTGTCTGTCTGTCTATCTATCTGTTTGTCTGTCTGTCTGTCTATCTATCTATCTATCTATCTATCTATATATATATATATATCTATCTACCTATCTATCTATTTATCTTTCTATTGTATAATATATACATGCACGAATATTATGTAATATATATATATGCATACGTCTGTGTCTATATATGTATGTATATATATATGTATGTGTGTATATACATATGTGTATATATGCATATATACATACATACATATATATATATATACATACAAACATATACACACATACATACATAATACATATATATATATATATATATATACATATATATATGTGCGTGTGTGTGCGTGTGTGTGTGTATGTATGTATGTATGTATGTATGCATGTATGTATGTATGTATGTATGTTATGTCAGGTCACTTTCGAGTGTTACTGGTAACATGTAACCCAGTACAACCTGTTACATGGTCGGGTCATCGGCGACTAAACTGGCAACCCCACCTAGCTTGCTTGGTGAGGAGGCTGTTTATTGGAAACCCTGCGGGATGAAAAACAAAACCCATCAAAGGGCGGAGGAACTCTTGAGAGTCAACGGCCATCCAATAAATGCCTTAAGGCTTTATCATGTTCGGGGACATAGAAATAATCGGACTGAATACCCGATCGTGCGGTTAAACCATTGGGAGTGAAGGACTCCTAGCCTTTGTTAGGGCATCCTTCTAGGAGAAGGTAACCCAGGTAACTGGAATAACTCCGACATAAAACCTGCGGCTCAGTGGTTACCGATGATGTTGACTTGTTCTTCTTTTCGGATTATGGCTGCTGTTGCTTAGTGAGTGGGATTGACTCAGTGCACAGCCTTTCCTCACTTTAAAAAAAATCTTCTTGCACAGGCATTGCACGATAACAGCATTGATTAAGCTTCGTGCAATGGCCATACTCGATAACGAAGGGGCAGCCTCCATGTATGTATGTATGTATGAGTTCCCAAATCCATACATTTAGTCGTAAATGCAGATATAAAATGTAGATGTGTGTGTATATACATGAAATAGTACCAAAAAGAAACCGAAATTTTGAAATATCTTATTCACTTTGCTTCACATGTTTACACTTTTATTGCCTTTGAAATTATTCTCCATTTGAAGAAATGCATCGGTCCAGGCGCGTTTCCCACTATTTGAAGAAGTGCTGGAACTCTTGCGAAGTAATGTCTTTAGACGCCACCGTAGTACTTTTCTTCATGCTTTCCACACCTGCCAATTCCGTAGCACCAACTTTCGTCACCATTGATAACATTCGAAGAAAGGTTCAGATCGATTTCGAATTGTTCTCTCAGTCCACGACACACATTCTGTCGTGACTGCTTTTGATCTTACGTTAGCAAGGGAGGAATAAATTTTAATGCAATTCTTTTCATTCATAATTCGTCGATCAAAATTCGTTGAAAGGATCTCCAGAACATAACAGTCATACCTACGTGTTCGTCAACTGTTCCACGATCAGTTCATGAATTTACGTTTTCATTTACGCGGAAGGTCGACGATCGTCCTGAACGTAGCTGGTCTTCAAGCGACAAGTCACTATTCCTAAAGCGTGGAAACCCCTCCTAAACATGTGTTTTGATCGTGGTAGTTTCCTTGTAAGCTGTTTGAAGCATGGCAACGGTTTAAGTCGTCGTTTTCCCCAGCAGAAAACAAAATTTCCTTCGTTTCAGCCATCACAAAAATCGATCAACAGAGGTGAAGCAGTGCAAAAGAAAGACGCTCAACGTGACAGTACGACTCCTGCCGACGATGCCGGTCGGCATTCTGATGCCTGAGGGTCGCATCAAGTAGCGTCCAGCGACGAAAGCTTGAAATACAGAGGGCATGCCCGATAGAGAACGTTTCCCATTACTTTTGAGTACCCTTTCGTATACATATCTACATGCATACATTGATACATACATACATAAATATATACATATATATATACATACATATGTATGTATGTATGTATGTATGTATGTATGTATGTATGTATGTATGTATGTATGATGTATGTATGTATGTATGTATGTATGTATGTATGTATGCGTGTGTGTGTTCGCAAATACATATATACACAATATAGACGCAAATTCAGATGTATATATAAATGTACACTATCTGCAGTATATCTATCTATCTATTAATCTATATACATATTACAGATAATATATATATATATATATATATATATATATAATATATATATATATATATATATATATATATATATACTCATACACAGGTTGCTAGAGACAAAATGAGAATGAGAAAAAGAGTGTGTGTGTGTGCATGCTTGTTTATGCCTAACGATTATATATTTATAGAGCAGTATGTATGTGGACAAATCCGAATCAATTACCACAGCAAACGATAATGATGGCAATCGTGAAATGAGGTGTGCTCTGATAATATCAATAAAAGTTCCTGTGACTCTTCATTAAAGCATAATTTGGCCCTTAGCTGGATGTCTTACACCCTTGTTAGGCGATTCGTTAGTGTTATATAGCTTGAACTAGAAGGCTAATGGTACAGACATAAACTATATTCCACTGACATTTACGTCATAAAGCAACATATTTTAGTCCACCTGTCAATTGGTCTGCTTAATTCGCGCCATCCACCTCTAAATTATTCGCTTGATATTTAAGGGATATATTCTAACTATAACCGTAAGGTAAACTAATTCCGTGGCTTTCTTTACGCATGATTAGCAGAAATCAAATATAAAATGTATAGCAACAGAAAAGAACAGAAAGCCGATCAATTAGTTAAAACGTACTAACACACATATGATGTATGTTTACTGACAGCGATTGATAAAACACTGGCACATTTACACACACATACACATAAACACACACACACACACATACACACTCAAACAACGCAATCGCGCGCGCGTGGGTGCGTATGTGTGTACCTCACAAAGTAAACATGATTTTAATTGAGCCATGCACTTAGCCTGTACCTTCTGAATGCCTGCACTGCCTGATCGACTATACTTGTGGACTATACATTCCTATGGCTTATACAGTCTGGGAACATTTTCAGCCTTATGGCCTATACAGCCCGAGAGCCCAACCCAGCCCCATGGCCTATATAATTTGATAACCTATACATTCTTATGGCATATACATTGTAATGGCTTATATAGTCTGAGAACATTTTAATTTTGATGGTCTAGATAGCCTAATGGCCTATACAGACTTTGGCCTATACAGTCCGATAGCCTATAGAGCCTAATGGCCTATACGACTTGAAGGCTAATGGGCTATACCATCATTGTAATGGCTTATACTTTCTAATGGCCTGTATATCCTAATGATATACACAGCGTTATGCTTAGACAGCCTGATGGCCTACACAGCTTGATGTCCTGTACACTCTGCTGGCCTATGCATTCTGATCGCCCCTACATTCTGATGGCCCATGCAGCCTCATGCAGACGACGAGTGCCATGGAGTGTGAATCAAGAGGAGAATACCAGTTAAAGTGGATCCCCTAACAATAAGCGGGGAATACTTTTACACCTCAAAAGATTTGATACAACAGGGTATTAAACTCAGCGATAAGGATCTTTCCAGGTTGAGTAGCTTACTTGTCCGCCTGACCGGTCCTATAGACATGCGATTAGAATGCTGCAGGAGAGAATTGGAGGACAAATTCTTCAAGGCAAGCCAAGAAGCGGGCGACCGAGGTGCAGACTAAAAACGCGAGGGTTAGATAATATCCATAGCCTTAGTTGGTCGGTAAAGTCTAGTAACAATTGCTGTTGACACTTTCAGAATCGCAGGCAGAGATCAAATTGATGGACGGATTCCAAAAAACATGATCATTACAACTCATAACCTACAATACACGTTTGTTGTTGTTTGTTCCTTCTCGAGGTATGCCTGGTTCATAAGGGCCGGTGTCCTGGTTTCATTGGCGTATAGGCTCCCCAAGTGAGCTACTAGATGCAGGAGGAAAGAATCAGAGAAAGTTGTGGCGAAGGAGTCAGCAGAAGTCCGCCATTACCTTCTGTCGGAGCCGCGTGTCACTTTGGTGTTTCACTCAAAAACATGTACATTGCCCCATCTGCGATTCTAAAACCGCGATCCCTCGACCGCAAGTCCGCTGCTCCAACCACTAAGCCATGTGCCTCCACTCTATACACATTTACTCAAATTATATTTACAGTAACTAAATTGTCTGTGGTCATTACAAGAATCTAACCCGATAGGTGTAAGAAAGACTTAAACTATTTAAGGTCATTGGAATGCCTTCAAAATCACAAATGTGGAGAAAAGACACGTGATGCCGCACGTCTCTAAACTGGGAAAAGCGGAGTGAAGGTCAAAAATAGATGTTTGTAGATACTAGTTGTGACAAATGATAATAGCTTGAATTCCAAGAGACTCTTTTTATGAATGATAAAAGGCTAAACGTGAAAAGTTTTTAGTTCTCAGATGTGTCTCAACTTCAAATACTTTTCCTCAAAAGGGCCTATTTTCTGGGTTGCGTCTGCTTATCCGAGAAAAATGGTATATATCGGTTAAATATTGAGATTTTTGAAAAATTTAAAATATTCTGTAATCGGTATGTTTTGCTATTTCTGAATGAAACATAAAAGACCCTCTCAAAGTTTTTACCAAATTAATGGTTTTCAAATGCATCCTCACAACAATGACAGTCTAAACTTCAGACATGTAGCAATATCTTAAGGGACCCAGATTGTAAAGCTGAAACCACATCTATAGATGACAACTTGTATCCAGCAATAATGGGTTTTTTTTTTCAAATAAAGAAGCATGGAAATTACACATACATGTACATCAAAGTAGTTGAGTAGAAACATGATATAAAACCGATACTAATCCTTTTACAAGGAACTTTAGTAAACGATACCAAATACAAAAGAGACAAAAGCGTGGAACTCCTGCGGTATAAGCTATACTATAAAACCAGCATGGATGAGCAGTGTGTGACGTCTTAATTTGGAGATTACTTTCATGTAATTCAGGAGCTGGAAATGGTTATGTATCGTCTGTAGAAAAAAATGCATTATCTAGCAACAAATGTAGAAGATACAACAACTAAAATGAAGACAGTAACCACATCATTGCCAGCTGTGAGAATAGTTGTTAGAACATGAGAGTCTGTATCATCTTTTTTAACGACATTTTGTTTATCGACATCCAGAAGAACCCGGACTAACGATTCTGGCAAAAACCGGTGACCGGGTTTATTGAAATCATTACAAAATCGCTATACATTTAATGAGCTAGATTGATTTACCTGCAGATTTCACTTGAAATTTTATCACGGCTGCAGCAGAAAGTTCAACGAAATTTTGTAGCCTGAAGAAACTCAGAATCGAGCGAAACAAAGAACTTTTATGTAGAGGCTCTACCTGCTAGAAATACCTGTAAAATACTGCTTAAGACATAAAACATAAAACAAGCTGTGTGAAAATCAGAAACATCCATAGTCTTAGATTCATTCTGTCTGAATAAAAGATGAGAGGTTGTGGTTGCATGGTTCTCCTCCTCGATTTGTTTGGGGTTTGATCAGCTGAGTCTAGATAAGAACAACAACAACAATAACAAGAAGACTCACTCTGCCTTGATGAACCTCGTCAAATTACTGGTACCTGGGTCCTTTCAGGGTAGTTCACTTTGCTACTGCTATTCGAGAGAAGCCTCCGCTTAGAGATGAAATTCCTTCTTTTCTCCCCACCCCAATATTTTTGAACGACACTGAAGAGAGTTGGGAATGCTGCTCTTCTTTTACGCAACAACAACAACAACAAAAGTAGCAGCAGCAGCAATAGTAACAGTAACAGCAACAACAACCGCGATGACAACAGCACACCTTGAGACACACTGTTTCTTTTCAATGCATCAACGACGAAATAGTTTATGGTGCAAATAAACG
Source organism: Octopus sinensis (assembly GCF_006345805.1). NCBI lineage: Eukaryota > Metazoa > Mollusca > Cephalopoda > Octopoda > Octopodidae > Octopus > Octopus sinensis. The sequence goes on from NC_043021.1 coordinate 27,795,037, forward strand.
ATGCAGTTTGCCAAACGGAAGGTCCATAAGGAAAACTTTATTGCCGAAAATTAGATTGTAGTGTTATCATCATTCATTTAAGTTATATTTTTGTCAATAATGTGTCATAGAAGGAAGAAGACACTCATTGATTTTGACAGCTGTCATGTGTCTTAAGTAACGAGAAAACAATAGCATTACATCAACAGAGAGAGAACAATATGAAAAAACGATCGATGATGAAGGAATCATGATATTAAGTAGACTGCATCTATTTTCTCTTTATTTTTTCTTGGCAAACTTTTATCACAGAATATTCAGAATAATGAATATTAAAGAAATATATGTAAGCTTTGCTTCACACCAGGTCTCTGTTTTCTTATGCATTTCTTCTTCTGTTTAGTGTCGTTAGATGAGAAGACACCATCGTCAAACGTCTTAACAGCAAACATATTATAAGGTAGCATGAGACTAAGATCATTTGACATCATATAAGAAGACAAAGCCTTGAACACCTTTTGACAAATGGAATTCTGAATGGAAGAAGAAAACTGAGAGGATGCTCATAGAAAAGATGTCCTTACATGTTGGCTACAAAAAGTACCGATCCCGTAATTTGATAAATTGTGTGCGGTATTACGACGTAAGAGGAGAAATTCTGGGATCGTTGCAAGACGAACTGCTGCACTGATGCCCAGTGGTGAACATGTTTTCCTCGATCAAGAGCGAAAGACGGATATTCGACGACAAACAGACAGCGCCGTAGCACTGACCATAAATGAAACCGACTGGTGCTCAGCCGACGTTTGACTCGTTGGGATGGAATGTGCCCTGTGTGGGAAACTATAGTCGGTTTCAGGGAGAGTATGGTTGCATAACACAAATTTGTTGTTGGGGTCCACGATCAGCATGGATGATCATGGAAGAGGACAGAATGACAGCAAATGTATTTCTCTTTTCTTCATTTTATATTTTGTTAGTCTTGGCTGAGTAGAATGATGAGTGGCTAGAACACGTAATAGAGTGTCTGTATACGCTGGGCAAAATGAAGAATCTTGCCTCAAACCAGAATCCTTGTTAGCTCAATATTTTATGGGAATTTCGTCTGTCTTTTCGTTCTGAGTTCAAATTCCGCGGAAGTCGACTTTGCCTTTCATTCTTTCGTGGTCGATAAATAAATACCAGTTGCGTACTGTAGTAGATTTAATAGACTGCTCCCCTCTCCAAACATTTCGGGCCTTGTGCCTAGAGTAGAAAAGAATATGTTATGTGAGTTGATTGTAAGATCATTTATTCTCTAAGATACAAGGCCTGAAATTTTGGGGACAGGCGCTTGTCGATTTCATCGACTCCAGCACTTGACTGTCACGTAATTTACCGACGTTGAGAAGATGAAATGCAAATTCCACTTCGTAATTTCAACTCAGATCGTAAAGCTGCAAGAAATTCTGGTAGGTACGTTGTCCAAAGTGCTGATGATTCTGTCACATCCCCGCTCTGAATTGATTGTATAATAGCAGAAACTTCGCATGGGAAGTAATAAAAAAGTTTAACACCAAGACATAAAATTATTCCAGAGTTGGTACCTTCATCATGGTAGCAGAGGCTCGTGGCTTAGCGCTTATGGTGATGGACTCTACTCATGATCGTAAGATTGTGGTTTCGATTCCTGGACCGCGGAATGCGTTGTGTTATTTCAAGTTGCTCCAATCCATTCAGTTGGCAAAAATGAGTAATCTGCGATGGAATGGCGTCCCGTCCACATGAGGACGGAAACCGGTAGACCGTCCTTATGAGCCTGTGTGACTCGAGGAGCCATTGTTTATAATAGGAAAACTTTGTTTTTTTTAAAATCATGTGGTCAGGATGTAAGGTAGTAAATATGATAGGTCACCAAGGTTTTCGAAAATAGTAGGAAGGAGCGAGGAAGATATCCTTA
>NC_043021.1:27801954-27819454 GCF_006345805.1 Octopus sinensis
CGAGATAAATTATAGATTTCCACCGTAAAGTATACTAGCCATCCGAATATGGCTAACCACAAAGGGTGGGTGTTACTGTAGCTTTTAGCCCCAGGAGATCATCGTCTCCAGCTGGCTTTAGACACACTTTCTGTGCCTTTAGGATATTTTCAAAGGGAGGTCATCCCTCTCTCGTAAACCTAAGTGATACGCACGGACTGCAGTTTCGAGGTAATTTGCCTCTTGTCAACGTACGGTAATCACCGGTTTTCGATATAGATATTCGCAAACAGGTCTCTCTTCATCGAAAACCGGTGATTACCTATTTCTTTATTACCCACAAGGGGCTAAACACAGAGGGGACAAACAAGGACAGACATAGGTATTAAATCGATTACATCGACCCCAGTGCGTAACTGGTACTTAATTTATCGACCCCGAAAGGATGAAAGGTAAAGTCGACCTCGGCGGAATTTGAACTCACAACGAAACGCAGACGAAATACCGCTAAGCATTTCGCCCGGCGTGCTAACGTTTCTGCCAGCTCGCCGCCCTAAAAACCGGTGATTACCGTACGTTGACAAGAGGCAAATTACCTCGAAACTGCAGTCCGTGCGTATCACTTAGGCTTACGAGAGAGGGATGACCTCCCTTTGCAAATATCCTAAGAGCACAGAAAGTGTGTCTAAAGCCAGCTGGAGACAATGATCTCCTGGGGCTAAAAGCTATAGTAACACCCACCCTTTGTGGCTAGTATACTTTACGTTGTCGAGCAGTTACTGTTTACATCTCGTGCAGAGATTTATTATTGCTCATAGATTTCCATTTCTCTTTTATTTTCCCAAAGCAATCTTCCGTGTGTCACCTGTATTTTCTTTTTCTTTTCTACAAATATGTACCGGCTTTTTCCTTCTTCAGCTTTGTTTATTCGTTTGACAGATCCTAATTAAATATTGTTGTGACTGACATTCAAGGGTTTCTTTCGGCATGGCAGTCCAGGAAGTACCTATTTCCTATCCAGCATATGGAAAATGTGTTGAACTCAGACAGCTCCTCTGCTTTTGATAGAGTTCGTTTTTCACTCATGGTGAGTATCCATGAATTCTCTTCATTCTGCAAACTCGATACGCTTACTGTTTATTCACCGACCAGTCGACTGTGGACAAATAGCACTAAATGATTTCATGGTTTGTAGCAGCAGATCTCCATTAGCAAGTCGATTATTAGGTTATGAAAGCAATTCATTGTTTATATTTATTTTTATCTTTATTTATCATGAACGATTTGAACAAATCAATCGCTACTATATTCGTCTTCATTGTCCACGACTTCTTGCAAACGTTCCACTCAGTTGTCAATGCTTTAACCGTAGAAAGCAGAGAGCTTTGCCTCGAGGAGTTCAACGCTGCACATTTTTAATTCCACGTCGTTACTGAAGCATATCACAGAAAGTTGGAGAGCAACAATAAAAAGCAATCACGTGAAGGGGAAGAATACAATAGGAACTGCGGAACTCCGAAGCTGTGCTTTTGAATAGCATTTTTGGTCAAATTAGCGACGTTGGGATTGGAGTTTGTCTCTATTATACAGAGCATGTAGCACCCACTCACCGAGTTTTTGGACTTACCCATCGAATAGACTCGACGGGTTATGCTTTGAAAAAATCCTGTCTGTTGGGTCAATTCTATTGTGAAGTGGCGCGGCTCCACGTGGTTTAGCTTGTCCATTCGATTGTCAATGAATTGAACAGGTCAAGCGCATGGTGGAGAGACTGTGTCGTCAAATTGTTCAACATTCTGCATAATCTGTCATCGGCCATCATCACCTGCAAACACATCACGAGTTCTCCAACATAAACATTCGACGAAAGCAGAATTAGGGTCAAAATTTTCCAGTCGTCACCGATCTTCTTGTTTATGACTGTGATTGTCTAGAAACCATTATACTATCGAAATGATTTCTCTTACTAAATTTGAGGATGGTTTGACTGCTATGTCCGACAGATGTGCCAAGGATGCTGCCTTCATGGCGAGTATATGATGATTTATTTTGAACTGAACAAAAAAAAAAAGACTTCTTTGGTAATTTTTGCAACGAAACCAATATAATACCTTATTTATCTATTTCTTTATTTTCTTATTTTCAGTGTGAAAAGAAGCAGTTTTTTAGATTAACTTGGATGGAACCACAGAACAAAATTTCTTGTCACGATTTCTTTCAGGAAAACCTTTTTGAATTGTACTAACACCATTTTCAGGTTTGAAAACATTTTCCTCTCCTTCTTTTCTCGCTTAAGAATCAGCAATCCCAGATTTCCAAATATCTTGTCCGAAAGATTTGGAAAATAATGAAAAGACTCGATAAGGAAACATTATTAGAATAACGATGATGACGACGACGACGATGATGATGATAACAACAACAGCAACAACAAAAGCAACAAGTATCAGAATTTTCTAATTGAAGCACAAGGTTAGCAATCTTAAGAAGTGTCAGTCGATGATATCGATCTCAGTATTTACTAAGTGTGTGTAAGAGGCTATCAATAGCTGAGCGATGCCAGTGATGACATTTTCTGCACCTATTTCACAGAGAGACAACAAGAATTGGACAGAAGAACTGAAGAGCTACCCTCATATAATCTAATGAAACACAACTTTCAAAGTAATGTCGATTGTAGGTTTTGGCACAAGGCCAGTACTCAACTGGTACTTATTTTCTCGATCTTGAAAGAGATGAATGGCAAACTCGAACCCAGCAGAATTTAGAATTTGTACTTAATGACGTAGGAAATGGCGTTAAGCATTTTTTCCGGCGTGCTAACGATTCTGCTAGCTCACCGCCTTAACCCTAAAAGAAATACTGATTTCAAATTATGGCACAAGTCCAGCACTTTTGGGGTCGACTTACCTCGACTCCAGTGCTCAGCTGATACATATTTTATCGATCTCAAGAGGATGAAAGGCAAAGTCAGGCAAATCGACCTCAGCGGAATTTGAACTCAGAACGTAAAGACGCAGCATTTTGACCGGCGTTTCTGCTAGCTTCACCGTTTTAAAACTAAAAGTAATATTCTTTTAGGCTTTATTGACCAAGAAATGAAAGAAGCAGACGTTTGTTAATTTCAGAAGACAAAATCTGTGATCCGAATTAGGATTATGAAAAACTATGCTATATATAGAAACGAAAAATTATTATCTGAGGTTAGAAATATTAAGTCCAAATTTTGGCACGAGGCCAGCAAATTTATGGGAGGGCCGAAGTCGTTAACATCGACTACACTACACAACTGGTACTTATTTTATCGATCTCGAATGGATGAAAGGCAAAGTCTTCCACGGTGGTATTTGAACACATAATGTAAAGACGGATGAAATACCGTTAAGTATTTTGCTCGGTGCCTCTGGGGTTAGAGATGTCAATTTTAAATTTTGGTACAAGGCCAGCAATTCCGGGGTAGGGGTAAGTCGATTACATCGTCTTTTTCTTTTCCAAGAGTCTAATCTGTTGTGTGCATGTGATACTACTACTACTACTACTACTACTACTACTAATAATAATAATAATAATGATAATAATAAAATAATAATAATGATAATGATAGCGAGTTCAAATTTTGGCACAAAGCGAACAAGTCCGTGGGAGGGGAAAAGTTGATTGCATCGATCTAAAGTGTTTAATTGGTACTTATTTAATCGACCCATCGACCTCGGTGGAATTTGAACTCAAAACGTGAAGACACACGAAATGCCGTAAAGCATTTTACCTTTACATGTTATCGAATCTGCTAGCTCGCCAGACTACTACTACTACTACTACTACTACTACTACTACTACTAATAATAATAATAATAATAATAATAATAATGATAATAATAATTCCAGTTATAGTCATAGGGGTAGTAATATTTGTGTTCCAGCGATAGCCGATCATATCGATTCAGTGTACTTTATTTTATTGATATCGAAAGAATAAGAGGCGAATTGACTGTAACGAGATTTGAAATCAAAATGTGAAGGGTTGGAACAGAGACCACAGGCCTGTTCGTTTAACGCTCGGAGGATTCTACTAATCCACGGTTTTCTAATTTAGGTACAATGCTAGCAATTTTGAGGAAGAGAAAGATTTAAATTGATTACACCAACTTTAGCGCTTGGCTGGTGCTTTATTTTATCGTTCCAGAAGGGACGAAACGCAAAGCTGTCCCCTGAATAAATATCCTACGATATTTTAGACCGGCGTAGGTAGTTGAGCGTTGGAGAAAATTTCGATGATGTTTATCAGCAATTAATCAATTAATTAATCAATTAAGAGACCCATCATTTAGATAACACAATTTAATTTTAATATTTTTGAAATATAAAGTAAAGAATTTTATATAAACTGAAGAATTTTGATAAAAAATATCGTTTTTGATGATAAATTAAAAACTGTCTTGAACATGTATTTTCTTCCAACAGTCTGTTATATTTTTCCTTTGAATAGTCTTAATAAATGCAAGAGGATTAACATAACACGTGTGTTCATTAGTGCCATAGAAAAAACATTAATGACAGAAAATGTAAACATATGCAGAAATGACAGAACTCTATAATTAATACTGAATGTTGCCGAAAATTAGGAAAATAATTTGTAAAGATTAAGTACTTTTCCATGTAATAATATCTCGTTTTTAGTTTTGTTTCTTGTTTTACAGTTATTATTTGTTCTTTGTTTATTTGTGTGTATTGTGTATTTGTGTTATTCTAATTCATCTTCCACACACAAAAAAAAAAAGAAACCGACAGATATTAAAGATATGTTCGGAGACGTACACTTATTCTCAGATAAATATTGCAGCATAGTTCGATGTGAGTGAAAAAGCTTCCTTTTATTTAATCTTTTTTTTATATTTCAGTTTCTATTTCTTCATTAAAAAGAAATGAATGGTAAAGTGTTGCATAACACAGAATATCATAACACTTCAATGTAAACACTACTTGAAAGAAACACACAAAAGACCCACCAAACTTGGTTGATGTGGAGAACTTCATAAAGAGATAATGATACATTTTATTAAATATTTCGTTTCGGGTGAGAAATATAAAGTGTCTTGTTTTCTAAGCACTTATTAGGAATATCCATTTCTATATTCATTTTACTGCAGCGCATGATATGAAGAATGTGCAAAGAGAAACGAATCCGTCTGCATGAAATATGGAAACACAAAGCAAACGGTCACGCTTATTAAATGTTTCACCGATGTTAGTACTAGGTATCCATGGTGACGGGTGGTCAAATCTGCTGAGCGGTTTACTAATTAACCTTGTTGTAATTAGTTAAGACCCTTTAATTCAACTTTTATCAACCAAATGCCCGAGGTTGCTAGTGTTAATCATATATTGTGGTTTTGATTTTCCTTCTCGAGCCATGCCTGGCTCATAAGGGCCGGTTTCCCGGTTTCTTCCCCACCTGGACGGGACGCGCGTCCATCGCAGGTGAGCTGCAAGATGCAGGAGGAAAGAGTGAATGTTGTGGCGAAAGAGTCAGCAGAAGTTCGCCATTACCTTCTGCCGGAGCCGCGTGGAGCTTAGGTGTTTCGCTCATAAACACACACATCGTCCGGTCTGAGATTCGAACCCGCGAGCCTTTGACCCCGAGTCCGCTGCTCTAATCACTAGGCCATGTGCCGCCACATATTTTGTGGTTGACATCAACTATTCAAAGTTGCAGCCCTAGTTGGAGCCTGTATATATACGTCAGATCCCATGTGAGGTCTCCTCATGATTGCCAGTGGCAACATGGAATCCAGTACAACCTGTTGCATGGTCGGGTGGTCGGTGACTTAATTGGCATAACCAAGAGGCTTACCTGGTGAGGCGGGTTGATGATAACCCAGTAGGACTAAATACTAGACCTGTCAAAACGACGGATGAACCTGGTGGACGTTCAACGACTATCTATTCCAGTTGGGTGTTCGGCGTGCTGGAAGACCACTGGGAGTAAGATCCCCTTAGGTCTTGTTAAAGCATATCTCTTGGAGGTCACTCTGATATAAAGTCGAATATGCTGGAGATGACTTTGAAATTCTGGGGATCATGGCACTCCTACGTTCCTGAGTCTGTGATCCATACTGGTACTGGATCTTGCTCTGGCTTGTCTCCGGATCATGTGGGGTGTCTGGGAGGTAATGTATAAGCTTTATTGAACCTCAAATTTTAGGTTGTGCAATAACCAGCAAGACGACTATCCGACACCCAGGCTATTCGAAAGGCGCCGTTGCAAGTATGAAAGTTGCGGACGCGAACCCAGGTGTAGACGCCTTCTGGTGCAATCGCTTCATCTACGGGCATTGCAATCATTTTGTGCGGGCAATACTCAGAGATGGTCTTCCTTGGACACGAGTGAACAGCCATATATATATATATATATATATATATATATATATATATATATATATATGAATGTCTTTGTGTATGTGTCTATGTGGGTGTGTTTGTGTGTGCGTATGCTTTTTGTTTATTTAAGAGTTGACTTTGAGCGCCTACCTGTCTGGTAGCAAGGTCGCTAACCAAAGCAAATTCCCTTCATCATCTTTTACACCTCGTAGAGTTACAGATATTTTTTACTCCAGATATCGTATAATGCGTTATGAATGTAGGTTTGTATGTATTTATGTGTGTATATGCATGTATGTATGTATGTATGTATGTATGTATGTATGTATGTATGTATGTGTATGTATGTATTTTAGAAAAGCGTTAACTGTGATCAAGAACTATATATGTAGGAGTGGCTGTGTGGTAAGAAGCTTCCTTACGAACTACATGGTTCCGGTTTCAGTCTTACTACGTGGCACCTCGGGCAAGTGTCTTCTACTATAGCCTCGGGCCAAACAAAGCCTTGTGAGTAGATTTGGTAGACGGAAACTGAAAGACATCCGTCGTATATATGTATATGTATACATACAAAGAGCCCGATAGAATAAGTACTAGGCTTACAAAGAATAAGTCCTGGGTTCGATGTGCTCGACTAAAGGCGGTGCTCCAGCATGGCCACAGTCAAATGACTGAAACAAGTAAAAGAGTATGTAACGACATTGCTTCTATGAATACACGCACAGGCACATTCATACATAAATACAGGACGGCGAGCTGGCAGAATCGTTAGCACGCCGGGCGAAATACTTAGCGTTATTTCGTCTGCCGTTACGTTCTGAGTTCAAATTCTGCCGAGGTCGACTTTGCCTTTCATCCTTTCGGGGTCGATTAAATAAGTACCAGTTACGCACTGGGGTCGATATAATCGACTTAATCCGTTTGTCTGTCCTTGTTTGTCCTCTCTATGTTTAGCCCCTTGTGGGCAATAAAGAAATAACAAATACACACACTTATCTGTATTAAGGAAATGGTGCAGTATCTTTTATTGCCCGGGGTTACAAATATTTTAGTTTCAAATTTTGGCGCAAGGCCAGCTAGTGTAGGTAAGGGAATGACATTGACCCCAGTATTCAACTGGTACTTATTTTATTGAACCTGAAAGGATGAAAGGAGGAGTCAACCACGGTGGAATTTCGGTTTTGTTAATATATTAATAACTGGAATAAATACAACCATACGATCACACTATAGCTGAGATAAATAACTTTTTAAACAAGATGGTGACAATCTTTTTTCTGCTTGGAATTATTGATTTAGTCAAATTTGTTGCAAGCAGCTTATTATTCAGAACATGATGTGGAGTTCGCTTCCATAAGAATGCAAAAATTTTAAACAATTATTTTATCTAAAATGTATTTCATTCTTGCACATTTTGTATTTTCTGGGAAAACGTACTAAAAAAAAATATGCTGTACTAATTTGCTTAATTACTCTAATTGAATTATTTTCCTAATCAGCAATTTTTCCATTGTTGTAGTGCTTCTGGTATAGGATAATTTTAGTCCCTGCTTCTGACGCTAAAACGAATACATCTCTGCAGTTTCTTACTGTAACTGTAGTAACGTTACATTGACCTTGGGATAAGACTTGTGATTCTCTGTTGATTTCAGCATCGCTGAAATGTTGTTTTTCTTTGTTTATGTTCATTACATAAACAACCGCATCAACTCCGAAAGCAGTCAAAAATTTAAGATTCATATGTATTTCTTACCCTTTTTAAAACTTTTTAATCAAGCTCTAGTACTCATAAGTTCCGTTACCTGGTTTCTGTAACGTATACATGACCAAGGTAACAAACATCCCCACCCGCTGAACAGTCCGTTGCAGATTTCAAGGCCAGCAATTTTGAAGAGAGAGGGGCAAGATAATTACAACGACCCCGGTACTTGAATGGTATTTTATTTTATCGCCCCCCCCCCAATGAATGAAAGTTAAAGTTGGCCTCAGCACGATTTGAACTCAGAACGTGAAAGAGTCAGAAGATATGCCGTTAAGCATTTCTCAAGTTCGCTGCCTTCTTCTTACCTTAGAAAAGAAGTAAGTTACTTTAGCTGTTCTTCTTTTCAGCAATTCATTAAGGGGTTCTAAAGACTGAAATTAGCTATAATTATCCCCGTCCCATGTAAAAATACTTACGAGCAATTCCCGCTTTCTGCATATTTGATCCATGATGCACAGTTTTTAGAAATATTCTACCAATCAGGGCAATTTAATCAGATTTTTACATTTGTTACAATACTCAAACACTGCTCTTTCTGTAACTTCCAAGTTTTCCCTTACATTATTTGATATTTTTTTAGTCCTCTGTCTCTTTCACGTTCATTTAGCCTTCTTGGATTACTTACTCAAATGGTTCTCTTTTCCTTTGGTATTCGAATTCATATCCCTTAGATATTGAGTTCTTTTTGCGATTCATTGCTAAACTTTTCAAACGGCCTTCAGAAACCTTCTTAGCATTTACCGCTTAGGTTTTCGAATAAGAACCACCAAATGTTTGTTTTACTTTCGGTCCTATATTAAAGTCAACAGTTTTAGATATTTGGGCACAGACATTCTATTTTAATAAGTAGGGAGAAGGAAATATAATTATATATAAATAGGCAAATCTTGAAACCAACCCATTTAATTATGCAAAAGTTTTGTACAACATCACAACACTGTCGAGTGACAAAGTTACTGAGTTATTTTTGATATTCATTGCTAAACTTTCCAACCAGAAAACCTCTTAGCTTTTACTGTTCAGGTATTCGAGCAACAACTATCAAAGGCACGCTTTATTTTCGGCCATACGGTAAAATTCCTTTGTCCGTGACGAACAAGTCTCCTCCTGTATTATTCGAACCTCGTCTACAGAATTCATACCACGGCTGTGCGGTAAAATGCTTGCTTCCCAACCACATGGTTCTAGGCTCAACTTCACTGCGTGGCACCTTTGGCAGGTGTTTTCTCCTATAGTCACGGGCCGACAAAGGCCTTGTTAGAGGATTTAGTAGATGGAAACTGAAAAAAGCCCGTTATATATAGATATATGTAAGTATATCTATGTGTGTGTATCTTAGGTTGTATGTTTGTTCCCCTCCACCGATTGAAAACGGGTGTTGGTGTGTTTATGTCCGTAATTTAGCGATTCGGTAAAGGGGGCGGAGATAGAATAAATACCAGGCTTAAAAAGTAAGTCCTGGGATCAATTCATTTGACTAAAATTTCAAAGTGGTGCACCAGCATGGCCGCAATCTAATGACTGAAACGAAAAAAGAAAATATAGTATCTGCAGATGGTTGAGCGAAGCAATAAAGGTTCTTTGCTTTGAATTATATTCGAAGAACACTTAGAAAATTAAACTCATTTTGAACAGAGTTTCCAGTGTTTCAATTTCCACTTTTGTCTTTGAGATTCTGTGAGAAAACGAGAGTTTATTCATGCAGGGGATAAGAAAATAAGAAACGTACAAATACCTAATTTACATAATGTCAAGATACAACTGGTGTCATGTCATAGGGTATAAAATTAAAATTGCGAATAAATGAAATAGTATTGTTTATGAATTGTAATTGAATAGCGAACTTGGTTTTCTTTTCCTGTAACAAAATAGTTTTCAGAATAGTCGAAATTTGCACCAGTTTGCAGCATATTAAAAAAAAACGTCTAAATAACTTTAACCAAGTCTTTAATTTTATTTAAAACTCACGTTTGAACAAACTAGCTGCGTTGAACTATAAGCCATGTGACGTAAAATAAATTATGGGAACGATAATATCAACTAATAATAGTGTTATCTCACAAACCTGATTAGTCTGTAATAACAGATTTTAAACGTAAAATAACTGGTTTTTACTGATTTTCTTCTTTAATACTATTAACTATTAACGCCAATAAAATATACTTATATTCTAATAAAATAGACTTTAAAAGAATTTGAAAGTCATCTCATTTATTTGTTATCTAACTATTTTGTGCGTCTCAAAAGCGCATTATCTAACATTATTTAATCCGCTAACATTCATATTATGCCATTTTAAAGTTTAAGAAGCGTCTTTAGTTTGAAGTAAATGTTTATTACAACATAAAATTAAATAATTTATCGCACACATTAATAAAAAACCGGCAAGATCATTCATATCGAAGTAGACTTGAGTAAATTTATTTCCGTTGATAAAAAGACATCGTCACCTGACAACAGATTTTTCTGATCTAAAATCGTTATCATCGAATTCTCCCACTAGCAGCAGAGTTCATCATTACCCTCTGTGCGTATGTATGTATGTATGTATGTATGTATGTATGTATGTATGTATGTATGTATGTATGTATGTATGTATGTATGTATGTGTGTATGAATGTATGTATGTATGAATGTATGTATGTATGTATAAATGTATGTATGTATGTATGTGGGTATGTATGTATGTATGTATGTATGTATGTATGTATGTATGTATGTATGTATGCATGCATGCATGTATGTATGTATGTATGTATGTATGCATGCATGTATGTATGTATGTATTTATGTATGTATGTATGTATGTTCTCCCCTGCTTTTAATGATTAAAATTCTTCCTCTGAGGAAAGAGCTGGTTTATAACACTGATAAAAAGCTCCATCGTTACATTTTAAACTTCAGAAAAAACTTGCACGTTCTCACTAATCCGCTTTCGAATTGCATTTAGTTCTCTTTCTCTCTCCCTCCTTCTCTCTCTCTCTCTCTCTCTCTCTCTCTATATATATATATATATATATATATATATATATATATATATATATATATTGTTACGAGGGGACCTCCGATTCGAACTGTTACGGAATCCCTCACACCCAGGCCCGTTCGATGCAGCGAATGTTTTCGCCACGGAAACTCGGAGAGGAGAGGAGAGATACAACAACAACAACAGCAGCAGCAGCACAGAGGCAATCGAGAGAGACACAAAGAGGCAAGGCACAACTGGCTTACATTTAACAACTAGCTTATATGACAATCAATTGTTACAACATCAAATACATTTCAGATACATTTAAAAGAGGACATGCAAGTAACAACTTAATACATCATACAGGTATACCACAGATCAAAGCATTTAACAACATGCAGATACAATATAACCGTCCGGTAACAACACATCAAGTTCAATACATCAGCATTTCAAGAGTACACGTCCGAAGACACAGTTCTATTTCAAAACACATTAAAGGCCTATACAGTTCGTAGGACATTAAAGGCCTAACAGTTCAATGTTCATTATACAATGTTCATATCACAACACTGTACACAATGTCCTTACACATTTCACATTGTTCATTAAATCCCTTTTTACTGTCTCATTTCTTTTCACTGTTCAATACATCGATTCCTTGTCCTTCTTTTTCTTCACATATCAATACACAATTCACGTACCTTACATTAGCCAACGCCTAATATTGCACCTCATCTCTCTCAGTACTGCTAGCTCCAACTTGCCAAACTCTTGCCCCGAATTCCCAAATCCTCGCTCCTAAAATTCCAACTGCTCGCTTTGACGACCGAATACCGACTGTCCAAACGTCTTGCTCTCTCACCACCCCTCAATCTGTCTTAGCACTGCTAATATTCTCTCTATCTGCTCTCAGATTCCTTAATCTGCCTATCTTCATCGACGCTGCTGCTGTCACTCTCTCATGACAGCTCTCAGATCCCTTACTCTGTCTTTCTCACTACTTTCTTCTTCCTCTTCTTCACTGTCACTAGATTCTTCCTTACTCTATCTTCCTCGGCCCTCACATCTCTCTGACCCCTAATCGACCGGCACAAGGCCAAAGGTCCCTCCAAAAGCCATTAGTCTTCCGTAAAGAAATGGCTGTAACTTTTTATTCCAGACTTTCCGGCTCCACTCTCAACAAAGTAGGTCAAGAAATACTGTACCAGCCGAACCACAACAATATATATATATATATATATATATATATATATATATATATATATACATCTATGTATATATAGATATATACATATACATACATACATATGTATATATATATATATGTGTGTGTATACACACACACATATCCAAAACAAAACAGGAGATCATGACTATACGCATGTTTTATAAACGAAAAATGTTTGTTACATAAATTACGTAATCAAATTACATTTTCAAATTATCAGAAACTGGTAACATTCATATATAATATTGTAATATAGGCAACTGATAGTGTTGCCGTGATAGGAAGGGCTATCAGTTTTTAAAAGTTAATTGGAAAAGTAGTGCATTTTTGATATTAAGTGGAAGAAAGTCTCGTAGAATATAAGAGAAATGATATTAGCATATGCAAGTGAGTTGTTGACGAGAGAAAGTATTCTACCGAATAGAGCAGGTTACAAACGTTGCCTTCAGATTTATAGATACATTCTTATTTGGGCTTATTTATCGTCAACGTCAAGGGATGTAATTTGTATGCGTACATGCAAAAATTTACCAATCCCTATATATTGCTCACTTCTCCATACCCCACCCCATATATATATAATAATAATAATAATAATAATAATAATAATAATAATTGTGTACAGTGCTCAGGTGCACTACAACTCATCTAAAGTGTATATATAATCAGGTGTAGTTTCGGCGGATTTCGGAAAGCATGAGGGCCTTAAAAGATGCAGTGTCATGGCAGTCAACAACTGACGCAGGCAGTTTATTCCATGCTTCAGCAACTCTGAGCGTGAAAAAATGTTTCCGAAAGTCATGGGAGCTGTATTGTTTTCTGACTTTGTAGGCATGTCCACGTGTGTTAGACACATGGAGATCAAAAAGGTGTTCAGTGTTGTTGTTGGTGAGGTGGTTGATAACTTTGTGGGTGTTTACCAAGTCCGTCATACATACATATATAAATATATATATATACATACATATACATAATTGCTTTTCAATGCACATATATATGTATATATATGCGTGTATCACTCTCACCACCGTCTAAGGGTGAATGGATACATTGAATGTATATATATATATATATATATTATATATATATATATATATTATATATATATATTTAATTTTATTTGTTAGGGAATAAAAATTCCAGCATAAAAGGGGTTCAAATTATTCTCAATGAAGAAATATATATTTTCATTTAGAGATAGTAGGCCCCTTCATCTCACCATATAAAAAAGAATTTTTATTTTAAATACCTACTATTTTATAACTTGGCTACACGTGTTTCATGTGGTACATTTCCCGGTTCCTAAACCACTCCGTGTTTTGCTGGAACCATTCTTAAAATGTAACCCCAACCATCATTTTTTATTTGAATTTTTATTTGAATTATGCCTTGTACTGTAGGGCCAAGCAAACCTATTTTACACATACTTATGGGTTTAAAAAAATTAAAATACAGTTTATAGTATTGAACGATGAGAAAGTGATATAGGGCCTGATGATTGGGGTTACATTTTAAGAATAATTCCAGCAAAACACGGAGTGGTGTACGAACCGGGAAATGTACCACATGAAACACGTGTAGTCAAGTTATAAAGTAGTAGGTATTTAAAATAAAAATTCTTTTTATATGGTGAGATGAAGGGGCCTACTATCTCTAAATGAAAATATATATATATTCATTTAGAGATAGTAGGCCCCTTCATCTCACCATATAAAAAAGAATTTTTATTTTAAATACCTACTATTTTATAACTACGGACTCGCGGTCGTAGGATCGCGGTTTCGTTTCCCAGACCGGGCGATGTAAGTGTTTATTGAGCGAAAACACCTAAAGCTCCACGAGGCTATGGCAGAGGGTGGTGGCGGTCCCTGCTGTACTCTTTCGCCACAACTTCCTCTCACTATTTCTTCTGTTGGCCTGCTCACTTAGCCAGCGAGGTGGCGTCATTTGAAGGATAAAACAATGCGAAGTGCATTGTGACCAGCGATGTGTAGCAACGTCTGATAGCCTGGTCGGTCACGGTGATCACGGTGATATATATATATATATATATATATATATATATATATATATATGTGTGTGTGTGTGTTAGCAAGATATAAGTTAGAGGTATACAACCATTTAAGAAATAGATGTATCCTTAGGCACTCCTGACGTATTACCTCGCCATGTATAGGCTAGCCATAAGGTATAAGGTAGTGGGTAATCTAAAGGTAAAAGCGCTGTTTAATATTTATAGTAAAGAAAGGAAATGGAGCAATAATTAACAATGAGAAGTTGATCATTGGTGTTAAAAAGTCATTATTTAATTGTAGTTCGGAATTATTTACAGCTGTTTCTGTTTATCAAATCGGAGTAAATTTACTTTTACCTCGTTACATTTAACACATATCTTCAGAATGGTTTTAGAGGAAAAAGAAAGGCAAAGAAAAAGAAAGGCAAAGAAAAAGAAGAACAAGAAAAAGAAGAAAAAGTTCGTTAAGTCTTAGGGTTACATTTTAGTGACTTATTTGGTTCCACGTATTCGTAGTTTCCTTCATTAGATGCATGGGGCAGTCAGTAGGGATAATGACTGCAAATGAATCCGAACAACAATTAACCTATGATCTATTAATACCAATGATCCACTTCTCCATTTCCTTTCTTTACCATATCTGTGTGTGTGTGTACGTGTGTGTGTATACAGCCTTCGACAGAGTAACAGTCATGTATACAACTTGAACAGACACACATATCAGTACACAAGCATAGGTTCACATGTACATGCACACATACACACATACAGACACGTCTACATACTTACATACGTAATTACTCACATACATACATACATACATACATACATACATACATACATACATACATACATACATACATACATAAGTACATACATACATACATACAAACATACATTATACATACATAAATACGTACATATATATCATGAACTAACAGTTAATTTCTCAGATGCAGCACGGAAATTTGTCAGTGAACAGGTCGCGGTCTTAAAGCGCAAAAATATTTTGGAAAATTAAATTTAAATGTTGAAGTGAATCTAACGGTTTTTGTGTGTTTTAAAATGGGTTATAAGTACCTTCCACGATGTAATTGTTTTTGTTTCAGCACACGATCTCATATCAGGTCACATGCTATGCAAGTAATTCTCCGTAATATATATATATATATATATATATATATATATATATATATATATATATATATATATATATATATATTCATACACCCCCCCCCCCACACACACGCTCTTTCTTACCATAAGTAATGCAGCATCTTACACTAGCAGACAGACAGTAAAATTCTCATACTCTGCAACATCAAACCTCTCATCTATCTATCTATCTATCTAAAACTATTATTATTATTATTATTATTATTATTATTATTATTATATTATTATTATTATTATTATTGTTATTATTATTATTATTATAATTATTATTATTATTACTATCCCATAATTTTACATATGACATATGAAAAATTTATAATCTATGTATGCATTTAAAAAACATTCACTCGTGTTCAATCAATTGGCTCTCTTTAATACAATTGTACTATGATTTTCATAGTCAGAATTGTGTGCAGTTAAAGAAACCAGCGAAATAGCTTGTTTACGAACAATCCTTAATAATAGCGGTTAAAACGTAGGGTGGTTGATAAGATATTTGAAATTTCTAGATTCATTGTTTCTGTGATGGAAATCCATTTCCAGAAACGAGTCCCTAAATTTAAAATAAAACATTATTTACATTATCTACATTTGACGGATATTTGTCCTCATCTTGTTTGTTGTTAACACAACGTTTCAGCTGATATACCCCCCAGCCTTCATCAAACAAGATGAGAATAAATATCCGCCAAATATAAATAATGTAAATAATGTACACAATTCCTCATCTCTTAAATATAGAACTGTTTAAAATACAAGTTAATTATCATTCCAGCCATACATCCATTTATTTATCCATATACCCGTGGGTGTAGTGGTTAAGAGCGCAGACCACAAACCCCAAGATTCCGAGTTGGATTCCAGGCTGTGACCTGAATAATAATAATAATAATAATAATAATAATAATAATAATAATAATAATAATAAGAAGAAGAAGAAGAAGAAGAAGAAGAAGATTGCTACAATTGGCCTAGACACCTACCTGAAAAACTATGCGAACTGGATGTTAAAACTTGTGTCAAAACATGAAAACAAGAAAGCATCATACTCAGTCACGAAACAGGCAAAGGAATATCTAAGTGAATTCCGAATACAACCAATTTCGGAATTAGAGATAGACATACAAGAAACAAGCACAGAAAAAGCTAGGCGCATGAAAACCCGTGCCAAAACTGCGGCCTTAGATATTCTGAATAATAAATGGCAAGAAAAACCTCTCTATGGCAAATACCCAAAGAGAGCGAATAATGCAGATATCGACAAAGCCCTGACCATCAATGGCTAATGGCCTCTGGCTTAAAATCTGAAACAGAGGGGTTTATCATAGCAGCTCAAGATCAATGCCTACCAACAAGAAACTACCAGGCCAACATATTAAAGAACGGCAGTAGCCCAACATGTCGTGTATGCCGACAACAAAATGAAACCATTGACCATGTTGTCTCCAAATGCAGTCTTCTAGCGCCTACAGAGTACATCAGTAGGCATGATAGAGCTGCACAATATATTCACTGGGTAATTTGCAAAAACCTGGATTTGCCCCATGAAAAAAACTGGTGGGAACACAATCCACCTCCTGTGCTTGAAAATGACCACATCTCACTCCTCTGGAACGTCACCATTCAAACTGACAGGAAGATAGATGCAAATAGGCCAGACATTATATTGAAAGACTTCAGACAAAGAACATGCCTCCTCCTTGATATGACTGTCCCAATCGATATAAACGTATCTGTCAAGACCTACCAAAAACTGAGCAAATATAAAGATCTTGAAATAGAAATCAGCAAAATGTGGAAGCTGAAGACTAAAACAATACCTGTTGTCATAGGTGCTCTGGGAATGATAGCGAAAGGGACTGATTGCTACCTAACTCAGATACCAGGAAACCCCAAAATGGCAGAAATTCAAAAGATAGTGTTCATGGGAACTGCTCATATCCTACGCAAAATACTCTCTATGTAATCCCAAGGTTTAAAACAAACATTTTT
>NC_043021.1:27821954-27859454 GCF_006345805.1 Octopus sinensis
CTATGCAAGTTTATCTCCGTGATATATATATTAGGTTGTCCGGAAAGTTCTGAGCGTTTTTTGATATGCAAACAGGGGTATAATTGATCTTTCAATAAATGTTATTCAATGAAATAATTTCCATTATTATCAATGAACTTTGCACATATATCAGGCAACTTAAATATTTTATCAGCATAAGATTTGACTGGTTTTGAAGAAAAAAGTTATCTAGGTGCATTGTGACTCCATGTAAATCGTTAAATGTTTTTCCTTGCAATAAGTTCTCTAGACAAAAACAAGTTGCAGTCGGATGGTGCAATACCCGGAGAATATGGTGGATGGGGTAAGCGATGCAAACCAAGTTCGTGTATCTTTGTTCGCTTAGCCAAAGACGCAAACAGCTGCATCTTTTTCGCACCACGTTTTCGTATACCATCCATTTTCCTCTACAGTCGCAAGTTGTTTCAAAGCAGGTATGCCTTCTTTCCGTTTCAAAAGCATATCACAAACGGAATACCGGTCCAAGCAGTTTCTTTCAGAGAGTTTGTGAGGGACACATACATTATAGTGAGTATTGTATCTTAGCTTCACTAGATGTTCGTGAGCCGTAGTTTTAGAAACTTCCAACTCTTCTGCCAGTTCTGCAGTCGTGATATTTGAGCTTTCTTAGAATGTTGCCTTCAAATCACCTTCATTCAATTTTAAGGGTCTTCTAATGTAACTATCATCTTCAAAGCTAAACTCTCCAGCTTTAAATTTTGCAAGCTACCTTTGAACAATTGATTCACCTACAGCATATTTATCATAAATTTCACAAGTGTTTTGCAAGTCTTTGCAGGATTTTCTCTTTTTTTCAAAAACAGAAAAGCATTACAACACGAATATGAAACTGTTAGTTATCCATTTCAAATGTCAATAAAGAGTTACGGGAATGAAAGATATATCTATTTTTAATGAAGAACGAAGAAGAGATGCACTACCACTTCAAGTAACACCAAAGTTTTAACTGTGTTGTGTTTCAGGTGTGTCCAATGCAGCATTAAAAATATTTAACTTAAAAACTCTCAGAACTTGCCGGACAACCTAATATATATATAGTTAATCGAAACATGAAAACACAAAGAGAAAACACAACAACGCGAGGACGTGGAACAAGTATAGTGTTATTGGACGCTCAGGAAAGCAGGAAAGAAGGAGGATTTAACGTTTCGAGCTGAGCTTTTCGTCAGAAATGTAGGAAAAGGAAAGATCCAAAGACGGAGGAGAAAAACCGCCAACGGTACACACGCAGTCACATTTTGAATAAATATATATATATATGCATGTATGTATGTATATATTAGAGACAGACATTGTCTGTATAGAATACACATCGTAGTACTCAAGATATTTAAACTTAAGCAGGGAGAGGAGTAAATGTAAGGAGAAGCAAAGTCGATATGCAAAAAGTATTAAGTAATACAAAGAAATGTACAGATGTTTACATGTAAAAAGGTCCGAATTACACAGAATGGAAATGATATGATGAGTTAAAGGGGTCGAACAAGAGATTTACGAGTCCAACAGCTGTTTCTTAGGGTTTGGTGGTTCAAAATAATGATTGTAAATTGATTCCATCATCGGATAATACCAATCTGCGTCTTCTGGGAAGAATTTTACATTTGAGGTGTTGACAGAATGAAGTTTAAATATGGAATAATTTTGTGGAGAACTAAGTGTATTAGAAAGAGGAGTTGCTGGGGGGGGGGATTTAGAGAGAGAGAGAGAGAGAGAGAGTAGTGGAAGGAGAAAACGAATTTCAGGGTTAGGGTTTATAATGAGGCTAGTCATAATAATAGAGGCAGAAAGTGGGAGGAAGAAGGAAGAGAGTGGTTTAGACAGTGAATGGGGACCTTTTTGTTAATTTGTATGAAGGCGATTTAAGGTTTGAGTGGAAATGGGGATGGCTATTATATGTGTGTGTGTGTGTGTAAGTGTGTGTGTATGTGTGTGTGTATGTGTGTGTGTGTATGTATCTGTATTACTATTTGCATATATATTTTTTATATTTTACTTGTTTCAGTCATTAGGATACGGCCATGCTGGAGTACAGCCTTGAAGACTTTTAGTTGAACGCATCGACACCAGGTCTTACTTTCTTAAGCCTGGTACGTATTCTATCGATTTATTTGTCGTACCGTTAAGTTACAGCGACGTAAACACAACACCAGTTGTCAAGCGCTGTGGGCGACAGAGACACAATGGCATAGACACACGCATATAAGTATGCGTGTGTATGTGATTGTGTGTATACACATATATACGAAAGGATTATTTCAGGTTTTGCCTACCAAATCCACTTACAAAAATTTGTCGGTCCAGTGCTATAGTAGAAGACACTTGTCGGAGGTGTTATGCTGTGGGACTGAACTCGGAACAATTTGATTTTGAAGCAAACTTTTGACCACATACCCACGCCTATACATACATGTAAGTTCCTTAGCTCATAAGGGCCGGTTTCCCCGGTTTCCTTGGCGTATATGTTCCCCACCTGGTGAGCTGCAAGATGCAGGGGGAAAGAGTGAGAGAAAGTTGTTGCAAAAGAGTCAGCAGAAGTTCGCCATTACTTTCTGCAGGAGCCGCGAGGAGCTTAGGTGTTTCGCTCATAAACACTCACATCACCCGGTCTGAGATTCGAACCCACGATCCTTGGACACACACGAAAATTTATGTAAATATTTTTATACAATGTTTTCCCCACATGCATTTCGTCACTGTCATTGTTTGGAAATCAGCTTTTGCTGTTCCAAGTTACAGTCGGGTTTTTAAACATAATTACATAATTACTTGATACAACAGTAGCAAACAGAGCGTCGACTGCGGGGTGATTCCGAAAAGCTCTATCTGCGACGATTTCATCTCAATCGAAGGAGAGGGGCTTTCTCCGTCCGGGTTGCGGATCCGTGGAATAAGCTGCCGGACGAGATGGTGAAGATGTCGACGACCGCTCGGTTAAAAGTCTCCCTTGACCACAAGTGGCCTGAAGTCTTTACATGAACACCACCCTGTACATAACTCCATGTCCCCCTACATGGCCTTGCTTTTTGCTTTTTGAGCCAAAAATTAAGTAAGTAAGTAACTAACTAACTAACTAACTAACTAACTAACTAACTAACAAACACCCTGTACCGGAAGCAGACTGCTTGATGTTAGTCCTAAACTCAATTGTAGAATTCGTACATGTATCTATGCATACAGAATTACTATAAGCATTTATATAGGCGCAGGAGTGGCTGTGTGGTAAGTTGCTTGCTTACCAACAACATAGTTGCGTGGCACCTTGGGTAAGTATCTTCTACTATAGCCTTCGGAGTGGATTTGGTAGACGGAAACTGAAAGAAGCACGTCGTATATATGTATGTGTGTGTGTATGTGTTTGTGTGTCTGTTTTGTTCCTTCCCCCCAACATCGCTTGACAACCGATGCTGGTGTGTTTATGTCCCCATAACTTAGCGGTTCGGCAAAAGACACCGATAGAATAAGTACTAGGCTTACAAAGAATAAGTCCTGGTGTCGATTTGCTCGACTAAAGGCGGTGCTCCAGCATGGCCACAGTCAAATGACTGAAACAAATAAAAGAGTAAAGAGAGAGAAAGAGAGAGAGAGAGAGAGAGAGAGAGAGAGAGAGAGAGAGAGAGAGAGAAAGATAGAGAGAGAGAGAGAGAGAGTATTCAGATGTGCAGAATGCGTGCCGTTTAGAGTTCCAGCAAGTAAAGTATCGATTGTTGTCTTTTGTTTCGTCGAATGTTTATGTTACTTTGAATATTTATGGAATTCATAATAACATAAAAATAGTTTTAGAATTTTGTTGTTCTTTTGAAGATAAATTGTAGTTCTTCCTCCTATTAACCTCATACTTGTTATCAGATTTACATGAGGATTTTTCATTTGACTTACTAATAAACAAATTGAACGAATCATGTTATTAATTTGTTTGTGGCGGGAAAATATGACAAAGATGGCGATGGGAGCTAATATTTTCGATCGCTCATATTTGTTAAATTAGACAGACAGTAAAATATGCATGAAACAGCGCGAAAATTAGAGGCAAAAACAATGAGACCTTATTTGTTCTATGTGCAATTGAGTCGAAATATCTACAGGACTGACAGAATCAGTTTTTCTCTTTCTTCAGTTTATTTTAGACCATCAAAATATTGTTAGATAAAATCTGCAGATTTGATGTTAAAATGCGGAATATAATATTTACTTTTTATTCCCTTTCCGTTTCAAAAACTATAGTATTTGTATCTTCCTTCCGGGGATCTTTTTCGTCTGTGTTTTTTCTTTAATTATATTTTCTGTTTTCAGCACATTTGTAATTGATACTGGTCATATATTCTCAAGGAACATTGATTTCATTCTTTCGCTGGAAAATCGATTAAAAAATGTTAATACAAAACAAATAAGAAAACAGCCACAACAACAACAAAATTCTCCGATAATCAAGGAGGCGAGATAAAACGAGTGAGCGAACTCGGAATATGGATCCTGAAGAAGAAATATCAAAACATTTGATTTTAAACTCATAAACTTTGACAAGTTCAAAGACGAAAATCAATGCAAGAAGTGTTTTTGTATCTTGGAATCATTCAGCTGCAAATCTTTCACTTAATTAGTCAGAGATTAATTTCTTGATAGGATGGACATTATGTTAAATCACATCCCATTTCTATCATTTCAGGTATTTCGGGGGCTGTTGAAATCATTTTTAAAAAGCAGGTGTAGCATGTAATTTTTTTGTGCTTGAACAAGCATTTGAAATGAACAATTTTAGGTGAAGAAATCTGATGTGGAATCTAAAATTTTAATTTTACTGAATATGTCGCTTAATAGTTTGTAATATCTTTTTTTCTTTTTGTTTTAGAATCTTTAGAACAATCGTATCGTTTTTAGATGATTGCTTCAGAACAGTACCAATTCCATTATTTTAGTAAACGGAAATAATTGTATATTAAATGCAACATCCTTGATTTTAGTGTTACGCGTGACTTATAACTAGTGCTTTCTCTCAAAGCTCTTCGTAATCCGAAACCCTTGGTTCGCACTTTGGTACGACGCATTCCTTCTGAATATATTAAAACGGTTACAAACTGCGCTGTTCTTTTCAGCTTTCTGACTGGATATAGCTTCGAGCTGTCGTATGGACCGTTGATATGCTTCGTTTAGTAAGTACTGAATCTCACCTGTGACTAATGTACATGAGATTTGTCACTAATCCTTTCTCAAAATGGTATCAGTCGCCTTAAAATTCTTCATTGCGTCATTAAGAACGTCTCCTAACGACTGCTCATTTTCTTGAAGGATACAGTATATTTCAACAACCAACAATTATTGGTACTAAACAAAACTCAGGTGATGTCTTCAACATAATATTGCCCTCCTATCTGTGACAGAACTGTGCTGCTAACACACATTATAGCCCGTGTCCAGAAAAGGGTTATATAACAAATTAGCATAAAAGTACTCACAGATACGCCCCAACTTGTGGCCGAGGATCGCACCGTCTCCGTTTTCTATCTTTCCTATTATTAATAGAGTGGTTTTGTATCTTGGATTTGGCTGCAATGACCCCTACTCATTCATAGTTCCCTTGTTATCACCTCCTCTCTTGTTTCTATCACCTAGTTTGTGTCCAAACCCCGGACTCCAAACTATTCAGCACACGTCTTGTCTTTCTTTCCTTAAAATCATCCCTCAGAAATCCCGTCCTGATCGTATCTGTTTCGCAGACATTGGCTTACAAATTTTGAGTATCTCAAGAAGATTATTATGCCAATAATAAAGTGATGTATTAGTGCTGTTCACTGGTTTGTTATTAGTTAATTGACTTACTATTTAATAACTTAACTAATCGGTTGTTTGATTGGTCGTTCGTTTAATTCTTCAATCATATATTTGACAAAATTCTTTCGACGTCATCCGCAATACATAACCTATCTACTCCATATCACTTACAAATAACTAATAATAAAGAAGTGGGATACAATCAGTGTTTTCATTATTGGCATAATGACCCTTCCAAGATGCAACAAAATATGTTTCAACAAATACAAAAACCAAATCCAATATCGAAATAGCTTATAAAAGTTCTGAGAATAATTAATGGCATCAATCTCAGCGGTTTAGGAAAGCCTGCAAAGACCATGGTCACAAATATTTCTGCAGAATCGGCAATGAAAACAATATAATTTCTTCAAGAAATTAAAGTGCCTAAATTTCATTTGAATATAAAATATATTAACCATAGGGATATCAAGGTGTCCAAGTCTAAAATGGAGAAAGAAATGTGTCCACCATCTTGCTGTTTCTCAACGGCATAAAATCAAGTATTTCGAGTCATTCATGGAGATAAAAATTTAGTAACATACACACTCACACAAACACACATACACACGCACACACATGAATACATACACACAATCACACACATATATATGTATGTATCTATGTATTTATGTACGTATAATACAGTTCTATATTTAAGAGATGAGGAATTATGTACATTATTTACGTTATTTACATTTGACAAATGTAAATAATGTGAATAATGAATGTGCGTGTGTATGTGGAGGGAAAACGGTAACGTTCGATAGATTCATATGCAAAAAAGAACGAATGTCAAAGGAACATTCACAGAGCATTTTATCATTTTGACACTGGATGAAATTTTCAGAGGGAAAGTGAAGGTAAAATTATGGGTCTTGGAGCTTAGCGTTTCGTTAGATAGTAGAAGAAAGAGAAAAGAGTGGGAGAGGAAATGGGAACGGATAGCCAGGCAACAAGTATGAGGCTAGCCGGCAAGGTGGTAAAGTGGAGATGGTGTGAGGAGTGTGGGTAATGCAAGGAAGCAGAGTAGTAGTGTAGGGAAAGAAAAGGAAGTAAGGTGTAAGAGTCACCGACGAATTAAGAAAATTTACAATCTAAGGTAAATTCAAAGGTGTAATATATATATGTATATATATATATATATATATATATATATATATATATATATATATATATATATATATATAGTC
Organism: Octopus sinensis; assembly: GCF_006345805.1. NCBI lineage: Eukaryota > Metazoa > Mollusca > Cephalopoda > Octopoda > Octopodidae > Octopus > Octopus sinensis. The sequence goes on from NC_043021.1 coordinate 27,828,995, forward strand.
CCGAAAGAGATCAAAGAGGAAAAGGATCCCATCAACTTTAAACGGAGTCTGGATAGATTTCTTCAAGGAATACCTGGATACAACTCACTCAACAAGAACTCCCTACTCGAATGGACCATAAACAAAACTTGACTTAAACAGGAGTTAGATAATCCTATCAGGTGGTCCTATTAAGTAAGAGATGGCCTGGACCAATCTTTGGTCGAAACATATCCAAGTTTTATCTAAGTTTATATATATATATATATATATATATATATATATATATATATTATATATATATATAGAGAGAGAGAGAGAGAGAGAGAGAGAGAGAAAGGTAGGTAGATAAATAGATATATATGCATTTATACATGCATACACATATATGTGTGTGTATATTATGTATACATATAATATAAACAATATATATCAATATATGTATATATATATATACATACATACATGCATACATACACACACACACACATACATCTATATATATATATATATATATATATATATATATATATATATATATACATATACATATACACACACAAACTTGTTGCCAGTTCAAATATGCTTGAGGCACATTTGAACCTGTGAGAAAAACATTCATGCTATACGTATACTAACACACACATGCACAGACACATACACACACATACATGCACAGACACATACACACACACATTCTCCTTTATGCTTTGAGTTCTGTTTCCCTCTGTTACTAAACGAAACCATAACACACACACACACACAATCACACACACTCAAACGCACACACATACACACACACGAGCACACACGCTCAAACGCACACATGCATACATGTACATTGTAAGACCTGTTAGTCTTTATCTTTTCAACCGACGTTGCTATTAGTTACGGCGAAGAAAAGAACTCTATGGCTTCATATAGAGATGTAGAAAAGAGACAGGTGTAACGAGAAATAGAATGCGAGAGAGCGGAGAGGGAGAGGGCGATAGGTGGATATATATAATACATATATCCGTATATGTGTGTGAGTGTGTGTTGTGTGTGTGTGGAGAGAGAGAGAGAGAGAGAGAGAGAAAGAGAAAGAAAATGAGAGAGAGGTCTGTGCGCATGAATGTATGTATGCTATTATCAACAATAGCCTAGTTGATCGTAAGTTCCAAGCAGTTAATCAATGTTTCACGCAGTTTTCAAAGTTACAATAACAATACGTGTATTTGTATTCGACGACTGCTAAAAGCCCGCCTTTCATTATCTGAGAAATCTTCCATTCTAATTTTATATTCAAAGTCGAGTGCAGAGAGCTTCTAACTTATATAAAAGCTGCTACATCAGACATTCAGAAAACGGTTTTACTGAAAATTTGAACGTACCGTTCCCCATCCACCCGCCTTTTGTACTGCTCTCACAATACGATTCATTTTGTAGGGTTTACGTTATTTCTAAATTTTATAGAGTACGATACTTACTGTAGAAACTTGCTTCCAGCTACAACTGCATGATAAGAATATGCAGGTTTTATCAACATCAACTGATTCGATATATGTTCTCTGTTGAGTTATCCCCACACATGGATCCTCAAACAACGTACAAGAACATTCGGGAGGTCTTCCCATACGACGTGGGAACCTCAAAAATAGCAGCCTCCAAGAGACTTATAAAGGGGTTCCCAGAAATCCTCCCACTAGATCCGGAGGCCAGACCTTCCGGCCGCCAATTGTTCGCTCTTTTTCTTCCTCACAGCTCTTTCCGACCAACATGCAATTGATTAGAGTGGACTGAGTAAAGATTCGTGGCCTGGGGTCGTTTTTTCAACGACCTCAGGTCACTATCTATTGATGTGAGAGCCGTCAGCCAAACCAGGATTTCCTACAAACACGATCTGGCCCCCATTTTCGACGACTTTGAGAACTGCGCAGCTCTTAGTTGACCTGGAATTGGATGTGGTGTGGCAGTGCTGTTTACAAAAGGACTGGATCTCGAGGTACGGACGCTCTTCCTGGACCCGGAAAAAATGTTAGTGGTTCTGGATGCGAATAAGTGTGAAGGTGGCCCTTTCAGACTAGTCGCTGTGAACACCCCAACTGGGGAAGGGCAGCCAAATTTCTTCAGACGTTTAGAGTTTCTCCTTGGGTTATCTCGCTCTTTAGTTCTCGTAGGCGACTGAAATGCTGCTTTGGATGCATAGTTGGATAGGGTGGGGCTAACCGATAGGAGTGCAAAAGCCTTACAAACCTGCTCAGTCGTTTCCAATTGGCTGACAGGTACCGATTGAATGTCCTGAATGTGCCAATGTGGACATGGTCGAACAGCACATGGTCAAACATCATCGTATTTAGAGAGGATATTCTGTAGGCCACGGTAGGATATTCTCTAACATAGGTTGTCAACGTCGTCGGCTACACAGACCATAAATTTGTAATATGCACCTTTGACCTAGATAGGATCCATAGGCAGGAGCCCGGGTAATGGAAGCTGAACGTGTCTTTCCCAGCGCGTCAAGCATTCAGAAACAGAGAGCAAGTTAGTCCATCGGACGTTGGTAGGCGCAATCGTCAATAACCGTTGGTAGATAGCCCTGAAAAGGGCTATTAGCGTAGAGACAGTAGGATTTAGTCTTAAGCTATATGAGGTGCTTAGGAGTGGAATTGCGACTGACGTGATGGCGGCGAGACTGACTCTTGATCAATTCTTCAATGCCAAGCACGAAGGTTGCGTTGTGAGAGCTAGGGCGCGTGCTCTAAGACATGATGGGACGGAAGCCATCCGATGGGCCCTGGCGGCAGAAGTGCAACGTGACAACAAAGCCACAATACGGTCTTTGACGGTCCTGAACGGGCGTATGCTATACGAATCCAAGCCGATGTGTACGGAATTTCTGCAGTACTTCGCTGAACTGCTCGGGGCTCGCGGTGTGTCGGGGATGGAGGTGGATTTTACCCCTTACTTCGACGGCATACCACGCCTTTCGCCCAGGGGTGCGGAGTTCTACTAAATGTCGATAACAGCCGAAGACATACGTGATGCAACGACGAGCTGCGCAAGGGAGAAGTCTCTGGGGCTGGATGGTCTACCATTCGACCCGAACAAGGGAGACGAAATAGATAATTGTAGACCCATAATTCTGCTGAACGCAGAATATACGATTTTGGCCAAGGTGTTCGCCAAGAGGTTGGCGCTTGTCGATGCGTAGATATGCGCTATCCCGAAAAGATCTATCAACAACAACCTCCACCTCACGCGCTACATCATAGAGAGGATAGGAAAGGAATCTGACATGGGTGGGGGTCCTGATCAATTTGGACTAATGAAAGGCTTTTGGAGGCCGTTCTCGCGGCGGCCGGTTTCGGTCCCGTTTTCAAAGGCTGGGTAGCTGCAATGTACAACGACATCTATTCGGTTCAAAGTAAATGGCTACCTATCGGAATCGTTTAGCATCGCTTGTTGGAACTGTCAAATATGCTGACTTTCTCCCCTCTTGTATGTGCTGGTTTTCGAACCATTACTAAGGAAATTGAATATTGAAGGTTCGTGTCGGCTTATGCGGACAACGTCACCGTAATAGTGTCAGGCAGTTCGGAAATCGAGGGGATCAGCACTACCTGAAGGGAGTACGAAGCGCTGAGAGGAGGAAAAATTAGTGAACACAAGCCGGTTGACCCGCAGCTCATCACCTAGAGAGGCAGGTCATGCCAACCGACAGCAGGGCGCAGGACGGAAGGACCAGTTAAATTGCTCAGGGGTCTGGTTTTTGTTCGGAACCCCAGATGGACAAGAACTGCGGGGAGGTGACGAGCAGGGTAGACAATCTCACTCAGAAATGGGCAGCGACGAAGTTGTCCGTGAAAGGTCGGGCGGCGGTGGCGAATGCGTACATCGCTTCCGTTATCTGCTTGACCGTCATCCCTTGTCTTACTTTGTAGCTGATGAAGCTGGAGCGCTTACTTTTCTGGTTTCTGTGGAAGGACGTGTTCCGCTCGTCAGACGATCCATGTGCTGTCAACAGCCACTGAATGGAGGACTGGCAATGCTATGGCTATTGATCCGCAGACACGCACTGAGGCTGCGATATCACCAGTTTTCTTAACGGTAAGGAGGTGTGGTCGTCGTTTGTCACACAGGATTTTCCGCAGCTCATCTCAGTAATGAAACTACAGTCCTAGATCAGGCATAGACCAAAAACGGGTTCTTGGCCCCTGGAGTGTTGGTAAGCGCTCACAACTTTCTTCCAGTCAGACCACGCGGTCAGTGAAAGTTCCACTATGGAGTTCTATAGGGGATTAGTGGAGGGAAAGAGCGACGACGTTCTCAGGGAAACTCTGAGAGTCGGGAGGGATCGACTAACTTGTCTTCTCCGGAGACTTTCTAGCCAGGACCTATGGCTAACTCATTGACGGTGCTACAATCCTGGATCAGGTGTAGACCAAGAGAGGTCGCTTGACACCTGGAGTGTTGGCAAGCGCTTTCTGCGAGTTGAGCCACGCATTCGGTAGAAGTTCCACTACAGGGTTTTATAGGGGATTAGTGGAAGGAAAGAGTGACAACGTACCCAGGGAAACTCTGGGCGTTGGGTGAGATCAACTCACTGGTTTCTCCGGAGGACCCTCGAACCAGAGCCTATGAATAACTTCCAGAAATACCTGGCCTGGCAGTGCTACCGGGGACCACTGCCAGTTTAAAACAAACTGTACAGACGCGGAAGTGCTGTGAGACGGATCTGTCCGAGGTGTACGCAGAGCGACGAAATCGCGTAGCGTGCAGTCGTCCAATGGCTGTGCATTACTAACTTGTGGAACTTTGTCGAACAGCTGTTCTCGCGTGTAGGAAGGATCCATTTATCAGCTGAGCCCATCGCGAAGATCGCCCTACTGCTTTCCTTTAGCCCGGAAGGAAAGGCATTTTCCCTCTCTCTGGTAGCTATGGTGATCAGCACTACCTGAAGGGAGTACGAAGCGCTGAGAAGAGGTAAAATTAGTCAGCACAAGTCGGTGGGCCTGCAGCTGATAAAGGTAAGGAGGAGGTGGACGAGATTGAAAGGACTGAAGACAGACACTTTCCTCTTTGACTAAGCCATCATCGACTTTTTCAAGTTCCACCTGAAAAGTAAAGTGAAAGTAGAGAGGGCTGTTCTGCCCCTCAGTAAATATGCTGAAATGTGGGTGAATGTGGCTAAGATGGCCCGTTTGAATTTTCGCTTGTAAACCGGAGGGTTTTGAAGAGGAGAGATGCATCTGACGATCGGGGCAACAAGAATGGGGTTTCTTGGTTATTATTGTGAGGATCCCTCCTCCTTTTGGTGAATTATATTTTCTAATTGTTTTGCTAATTATTTTTGTTACTTATTGTATTCACGGCATTTTTCAACACTCCACTTGTCCCTTGTATTGTATCGTCTCTACCTGTTTTGTGTTCGGTCCTTGTGGCCAAATAAAGAAACTCTTCTTCTTCTTCTTCTTCTTCTTCTTCTTCTTCTTCTTCTTCTTCTTCTTCTTCTTCTTCTTCTTCTTCTTCTTCTTCTTCTTCTTCTTCTTCTCTTCTTCTTCTTCTTCTTCTTCTTCTTCTTCTTCTTCTTCCTATCCCAGGTTTTGTTGGGACTCCTGGAGTCTTGCATGCGTTGCAGGCATGCTATGTACAGCTTACGGTACCTTGCTATCCGTTCTCTTCAGCTATCTAATACTTTCCTGATTATTTTGGCCGTGCCAAGGAGGCAAACGTTTTGTAACAGTTGTAATGGGCTCTCTATTCCAATTTCCTTGCTATTCCTCTTGATGTCTTCCTCTATAGTTTCCAAGAACCCAGTAATAATTGACACTGTATTCACTTTCTTCATTATCCATAGCCGAGTCATTTTCTACTTAAGATGGTTGTATTCATCTATCCTTTCGCTTTCCTTCTTGACTATTCGTGCGTCAAAGGGGCATCCAACATCGATTATATAGCATATGTGGTGCATCTTGTAAGTCCGGTCTGTTATGCTTTAGCACCTGATCTATTTGGATTAGGAAATCCCAGAGGATTTTGCTAGTCTCCATCTCCGCCATTCTCTGCGGTTTGTGCTCATGCTACATCTTGGCCCCCTCTCTCTCTCTAGCCCCCGCTTTTGGCACAGTTTCCACTGTGGCACTATTGCTACCTGATCACGTCGCCACAACTTATAGTGGTTTCGAGAAGGTCTAAGGCAGTCATTTATGATATGGGCAATGGTTTCATCTACCCTATTATAGATGCAGCACAGCGAAGACACTTGCTCATTCCAAAGGTTAACCCACCAGTTCGTGGAAAGAGCCTGGTCTTCAGCCAATCTCACCTATTTTTCCAACAACTTCTGTTGTGACTACATGGAATTGATTGTGTCGTCCCTTGTTGCGTAATAATTCTTCGTGTCCTTTTTTGTACTTTTTTCTTCGTTTTCCCTTTACCCCTCTTTCAATACTCCCCCGTTCCTAACTGACACTAGCAAGGTTTCCTTACTTTGGGTTAGGTATCTTATTAAGCTCTCGAGTTCGATACTTACACAATCTTCCGCACTTATCAGTCCTCTTCCTCCAGTTGCTCTCTTCATGTATAGGCGATCAGTGTCTGCTCGTGGGTGATGGGTTCCATGCATTGTTATGAATTTTCTTGACTGCTTGTCCATCTCCTTTAGCTCCTCCTCTGTCCACTTCAGGATTCTAGCGCCATACCAAGCTACTGTGACTGCGTGTGAGCTTGTTGCCGAAATCATGTTCCTGGCATTCAGCTTTGAAGCCAATGTTTTTCTCACTTGCCGCAGGTACCCTCTTTTTGTCTTTTCCTTCATGTCGTGGTGTTTGATTCCATCTGACTCGAGTATTCCCAGGTGTTTATAACTGGATTGAGGTTGAATTTCCTTCATCATCTCACCAATTGGCAAACTTATGCTTTCTGTCCTGACAAGCTTTCCTCACCTTATCACCATCGGAGCACATTTTGAGAGCCCAAACTCCATCTTATTATTATTATTATTATTATTATTATTATTATTACTATGGCCGGGTTCCAACTCGAGCTGTAGCAACAAAGTCCACCCTCTACACTTCTCGGTCCTATATCCGTGCGTATAGCTCCTAGATACATTCCAGGCCAGTATCTGAAATCACAGTTAGTGTGGGACGACGTTTCAGTCTTCTTACATCACCGTGAAGTGGTTTCCACCGACTAACATGGATGCTTCCAGTTCAGGGTGTCGGTCGCAGTGACCAGGTGGCCGCAGATGTCTTCTCGCTAACTTTCGGGAAGTATCCCTTAAGTCTTTCATTTGTCACATGCTGCTTTCCATTTCACATTTAGGACCATTCGTAGCATCCTTGTGTAGCATCCATTTAGCCCGTTTGATAATTTCTTTGTCAGAGTCCACGTTTCACTGTTATATAACAGTACTGATTCGACAGATGCAGTGAAAAACAGGATGTTGATTTGCCTGGGCAAATTGAGGTTTATTCCATTAAATGGCCTTGTTCAGCTTATTAGGTATTCCTTTGTGTAGCACAGTGGTTCTCAAACATATTTTGCCTAAGGCGCAGGGGTGGCTGTGTGGTAAGTAGCTTGCTTACCAACCACATGGTTCCGGGTTCAGTCCCATTGCATGGCATCTTGGGCAAGTGTCTTCTACTATACCCTCGGGCTGGCAAAGCCTTGTGAGTGGATTTGGTAGACGGAAACTAAAAGAAACCCGTCGTATATATGTATATATTATTTAAGTAGGTGAATGAATTATCTTAGTATTGATAATTCGGTTAACCGATACCTGTAGCAAGCCATAGAAAAGTGTTTGTCCGTCTTGAGGCTGATTGATTTTCCTTGACTTTCCTGATGAGAAGACGGCATAATGCACCTTATTCCTTCAGAATTAAGAATATGCAGTCTTCGAAACATGTGTTGAACTTAAAGGAATTGTGTTAAAATCCTCGTTCGACTACATTCTTTTATTCATTTTAAATATATATATATATATATATATATATATATACATATATATATATGTATATATGTATGTATATGTATATGTTTGTGTATCTTGTTTTGTCCCCCAACATCGCTTGACAACCCATGGTTGTGTGTTTACGCCCCGTAACTTAGCGGTTCGGCAAAAGAAACCGATAGAATAAGTACTAGGCTTCCAAAGAATAAGTCCTGAAATCGATGTACTCGACTAAAAGCGGTGCTCCAGCATGGCCGCAGTCAAGTGACTGAAACAAATATAAGAGTATGGACCCTTTTCATTCCTATTTTAGGTGGGAGGGGCGGGTCCTCATAGCCATTCCATGTCTAAAACCTCCTATGATATTTTTTTGATTAAATACTATTGGGAATCGTATACAGAAATGTTTAAATGTTTTGTGCATTGTAGAATGATAACCAGTTAATTTCAACAAAATCTTATATGGACCGCGGTGGCGTAGCACTTCAACTCTCAGAAGGTCTTAAATTTGGGGGAAGTAATATGTTCCTAGAAACTTACTTCAGCGTATGATCTGGAATGAGATCAGAGGTGAAAGTTTTACCTGCAAGGCATACATATCACAGGCATATTCCCAGCAGAACGTTGAGAATGAAATGGAAAACCTCGAAACCTTTAGTATATAAACTTTTATGATGTTCTACTCGTATTTCTAAAGCCATTAAACATACGACGATTAATGCGTCAGGGAAGTTTTATTCATGGTTGGAAACCGGTTAGAAATCTTTAACAGCAGCGTAACTTGAACGGAATGAACAAGCTTTTTGACGCCTGATTTTTTTCAAGGATATTAAAATTATTTTCGCAATACAAAGCGAAATCTTTCTATAGAAAGTCATTGATTTCCTCTCAACACCACATTTAACTACATATTTCTGTTTCTCGATAAAAAAAAAACACCAGTACATTGAGTAACCAATAGCCGGTCACCTGTTTTATGATGGCGTATTCACCATTAGCTTCCGGTCAATCAGACGTGCAAAAAGTTCTTTTATTACGCTCGTCTATCTTATTGAATCTATCACAATTCCGCGTCTGTATAAAATTTTAAATTCGTTTTTTTCTTCTTATAGTCTCATAAACTTTTCGTTCTTTAAACAGTTCTCTGGCTCCTCTTAACTTTATCTCATTCACAAGTGATACACATGTCAGATTCAAAAGCCCTCGCTCATGTCCATATATATGTGTGTGTGTGTGCGTATACACATATAAACATGCAGACACACACACATATATGTGCATATGTATTATGTATATATATATATATATAAATATGTATATATATGTTTATGTATGTGTTTGAATATATATATATATATATTATATATATATATACCATGTATGCATATATATATATATGTATATATATATATATATATATAAAATACACACATTTATATATATATATATATATATATATAATATATATATATATATACATGTATGCATATATATATATATGTATTATATATATATATATATATATATATATATATATATATATATATATACAAAATGCACACATTTATATATATATATATTATATATATATATATTATATATATATATATGTATATATATATACGATAATCAAGTATAATTTTGATTTAATCCTATTCGAATATGCCTTTAAAACAGATAGTGTAGATAACGTTATGTCTTACTGCTGGCAAAGCTAGCTGTATACTTTAATAACCTAAAAAAATATCTTCTATCAAATGATATTAAAAAAAAAAAACAGGTAAAAGAGGAGAATAAGTAAGACACCGAAGTTTGGGGCTATAAACCTAAAGTCTTTCAGTAAAATAAAAAGGCAAATATTGTTAAATCTCTCTTTGAAAGTGGGTTCTAATCTTGAAACGGGACAAAAGCCTACTTATAACCACGATGCATCACTAAAGAAAACGTAAGAAGTTCTATTGGAAATGTCAGAGGCGGGTCTTTGTGTAGAAAACTCTTTGCTTCGCTATTGTTGTATAATTAGATTTTGCTTCAATGCCTTAAGTGAAGAGAGATCGAATGTAAAGACAGTTACTGAGTTACATTAGCGATAGTCGTGTGTACCGACGATGGATCTATTGTAACGATTAAATTACTTTATTAAATTACCTGAGATATTGCGTGAAGGCACATATTTACATTTGTATGACTCCAGCAACGAACATTTCTGAATGTCTATCTATCTATCTGTCTGTCTGTCTATCTATCTATCTATCTATCTATCTATCTATCTATCTATCTATCTATCTATCTATCTTCTATCTGTCTGTCTGTCTGTCTGTCTGTCTGTCTGTCTGTGTATGCATGGAATAAGCACACAGGACGTGTGTATTATTATACTATTTCCCACCAGAAGTAATCACACACAGAGACACTCGTAAGGGATTCGCATGTCATTCAATTCTCTGTATGTGTGTGCCTGTGTGTATATACCGGTGCCTGCCTCTGTGCTTCACGCGCTCGTTGCGTATGTGTGTGTATATACATGGATTTATAAGTATATCTAAATGTCTGTCTATCTATCTATCTATCTATCTATCTATCTATCTATCTATCTATCTATCTATCTATCTATCTATCTATCTATCTATCTATCTATCTATCTAACTATCTCTACATGCATACATACATCCATCCATACATACATATGTGTATGCGTGTGTGCGTATGTGTATGTGTGTGTGTGTGTGTGTGTTGCATACAATTTACACCGAAGCAAAGTCTCTTCATCGGCTTTCGATAAAGGGTCACTATGATTCTGGCCTCTACTGGGCAGTCTCCCACTTTCTATCATTACCGAGTCGCATTGATAGGAGCGATTATGGTGAATGCCCAGGTCATTTTAGCACCCTTTTTTTTCATCAGTTCTTTTATTCACACACTAACCTCGCTGATCTATGTGCTCTAGCGGGACAAAAGGCCCCTAAGACAAAAACCCCACGGACAAAAGCCCCACTGACAAAAGCCCCATAGGACAAAAGCCCTATAGGACAAAAGCCCCATAGCACAAAAGCCCCATAGGACAAAGGCCCCACGGACAAAAGCCCCACGGACAAAAGCCCCACGGACAAAAGCCCCACACAGCTAGAGTGTGAAAGTAGACAAAAGCCCCACATTTTTCGAATATTTTTCGTTTTTTCACCTTTTACTTCTTTCAGTCATGAGGCTGAGGCCATGCTAGGGCACCGCCCTGAATAAATTTTAATCGAATCTAACGACCCCAGAAGCTTTTTTAAATCATGTCCAACCAGCGCATGAAGTTAAGCCTAAAAGGTGTCTCCAATTGCTAGAAATAACAGCCAAATCTCTTGAATTCTTTTTATAAACCTCTCGGTTCTTTTTATTTTCAAAAAGTAGTTTTACTTGTTCCAGTTATATGACTGCAGCCATGCTGGGGCACCAGCTTAAAGAATTTTTTTCTTTATTACTTTATTCCGGTGGACCCCCAAAACCATTTGATGTTTAAAAACTAGTTTTACAGAATCTTACAAAATTCCTAGTTTGTATTTTGCCCATTAACTTGTGTAGGTTGAACTTTGCACAATGCCAGAGAAAGAAACCCAGCTGTTTCCTGCAATGAATACCAATACATGCATCAAAAGCAAAGTTTGTTGAGGGGCCCTTAAACTATTATCGTGGATCCTCAATTTACTATTTTGTTGTGTGGACCCCCAAAATCTTGTATGGACGCTCAGGGGCCACAAAAACCCAGGTTGAGAACCTCTGGTCTAGTCAGTGAAGGGTATTTCGTATTGTTTCTCTTTTGTTAGAATTCAGACATTGAGTAGAAAAGAGTCTTGTGTTGTTATTCTTTTATTAATGTTAAGATTGATTTATTTTCATTCTCAAACATTAAAATTATTCTACTGACGAGGAAAATAATTGAAGCTCACAAAAGACAGATGTTTTGACACCGTCCTTCGATTGATAGATATTTTGTTTTACTTTAGAATTGTAATTTTGGAAAATATTATTGTTTTCTTCACAACCGAAATTTCCGTTTTTGTTTACGTGAAATTATGAAAAGAAAAATTTGTAAGATTTGGCTGTTATTTAGCAATGATTGAAACAAATAAAAAGATTTTTAGAAAATAAAAAAAAAATGAAGAATAACGAAAAATTACAACCGAGGGCGGTATAAAAATGTATAAGATTTGGCTTTTATTTCTAGCATGTAGAGAGACCTTCTAGGCTTAACTTCACGCGCTGGCTGAAAATCATAAAAAAATTTCAGGGGTTGATGCATTCGACTAAAAATTCCTCAAGGTGCCCCAGCATGGTCACAGTCTGAAACAAGTTAAAGGTGAAAAAATGAAAAAAAAATAATCGAAAAATATAACCGTGGGATTTTTTGTCCACTTTCACACTTTAACTATAGGGCTTTTATCCGAGGGGCTTTTGTCCGGACCCCGTTCATATAAACCACCAGTGCTTAATAAGAAAATGCTCTTCAATCCCAAATATGATCTTTTCTTCACACACTTCTATCATATTTACGACGAACCCTTTTCCGCTTCCATTGCATTCCTCATCATTTATCTTCTGTTCTCCCAAAGTTCAGACAGAAAAGAAGTCCTGGAAATAGCAACAAACCAACACCGCTCAGCGCGTTTGCAACAGCCTCTTGCGTTCTTGCTATTTGCTCATTTCTTGTTATTTCCTTCCGAAGACATTGTCAACTCAACATGCAGAACAATTTTTTCAAGTGAAGCCAAACCATGAAGCTACATTATTGTTTCTTTATTGTAATAGGGGTGGAGAACGAGCAATATACCCCAAATATTTTCACTTACCAGTTATTGGCACTATTCAGGATTCCCCTACCTCGGTTCCTTTTCTCATTCTCCGAGTAATATTGATCGATATTTATGCTCATGAGTCCCTGTACCCTATATACATCTGTATTTGTATGGTTTATACGTTTATATCAACACTTTATTCCTTAAGTTACAACAAAAGCAGCCTAGTGTTCACGGTAGAGGCCATCGGATGGCACCGTCTGAAAGCAGCTTTCTGTCAGTTCTTTAATCCCGTGCTGATAGCAGTTCATGTCTTTTGAGGCGAAGAACTTCTGCACTGAAGCTTCCACCTTCTCTGCGTTGTAGTGTCGCGAGTTTGAGTGAGTTTTTGTTTGAATAAAGTAAATAAGCTACACACAACGCCCCCTACACCGGGCGTTGTGTGTGTTTATTGAACGAAAACACCTTAAAGCTCCACGAGGCTCCGGCAGGGGTAGGTGGCGACCCCTTTCTCTCACTCTTTCTTCCTACTTCTTGAGTAACGCTGCGATGGACTGGCGTCACATCCAGCTTGGGGGGGGGGACATACGCCACAGAAACCGGGAAAGCGGGCCCATGAGTTTATAAAATATGTACATGATATAAGAGACTACAGTATATCATATATCTCTATATATAAAACTGTAGTTGTGTGAGTGTCTGTCTCCTACGATTTAGATTCCTAACTCCTCCCACATTTTGCGGTGCAGTTTAACCAAATTCGGGTATCTTATAGTCGTGATTAATATCAAGCCCGTCTGGCTATTAGCGCGCGTCTACGATGAGTCTACGATTTAAAAAATAATTTAACATCATTTTTTATTCCATTTTAATGCACAATTTTTCGTGTGTCGATGGCGGCGGAGTTGGCGTCCATGCTCAAACACCTGCACCTGTGTTTGCTTCTCCCCCTTCTTCCCTCCCTCGTGAAGCTGTGGGGAAGGGAGTGTAAGGAAATCAACGTCGTAATGCGTTGTCAAGGAGACCAGCGTTCTTTTAGAACAACGACTTCATGGCTTGAAGACACCAAAACAGAAATGGCTAAGAAAGCCCGAATTGGCATCTATAAAGGAAGTAACTCTCTAAAAATGCTTATATAGTTATTTCCCTTACAAACCCGAGCAACGCCGGGCGATACTGCTAGTAATCTATATATATAAAACTGTAGTTGTGTGAGTGTCTGTCCCCTTCAATTTAGATTCCTAACTACTCCCACATTTTGCGGTGCAGTTTAACCAAAACCGGGTATCTTATAGTCGTGATTCATATCGAGCCCGTCTGAGTATTAGCGCGCGTCTACGATGAGTCTACGATTTTAAAAATAATTTAACATCATTTTTTATTCCATTTTAATGCATAATTTTTCGTGTGTCGATGGCGGCGGAGTTGGCGTCCACGCTCACACCTGCACCTGTTTGCTTCTCCCTCTTCTTCCCTCCCTCGTGAAGCTGTGGGGAAGGGAGTGTAAGGAAATCAACGTCGTAAAGCGTTGTCAAGGAGACCAGCGTTCTTTTAGAACAACGACTTCATGGCTTGAAGACACTAAAACAGAAATGGCTAAGAAAGCCCGAATTGGCATCTATAAGGGAAGTAACTCTCTAAAAATGCTTATATAGTTATTTCCCTTACAAACCCGAGCAACGCCGGGCGATACTGCTAGTGTAATATAATATAATACACACATTGTACATTATCTCTTTCTGTCGCTAATACTTCCTGTCTGTATGTACGTTTGTGTGTTCGTGTGTGTGTCCGTGCGCGCGCACGCATGTTTGAGTTCCTGTGCATGTGTGTTTTATATACGCGTTTATGAATATATAGTGGAGGCACATAGACTAGTGGTTCGAGCAGCGGACTCGCGGTCGAAGGATCGCGGGTTCGAATCTCAGACTGGGTGTTTATGAACGAAACACCTAAGCTCCACGCGGCTCCGGCAGAAGGTAATGGCGAACTTCTGCTGACTCTTTCGCCACAACTTTCTATCACTCTTTCCTCCTGCATCTTGCAGCTCACCTGCGACGGACCGGCGGGGAACCTATACGCCAAGGAACCGGGAAACCGGCCCTAATGAGCCAGGCGTGGCTCGAGAAGGAACAAACAATATGAATATATAGTGGTTTCAAATTTTGAAACACGGTCAGCAGATTCGGGTGACGGAGCAAGTCGATTACATCGACTCCAGTACTAACCTGGTATATATTTTATCGACCCAGACAGGATGAAAGGCAAAATCGACCTGGGCGGAATTTGAACTCAGAATGTAAAGACGGACGAAATGGCGTCGAACATTTTTGCCCGGCGTGCTAACGAGTCTGCCAGCCCGCTGCCTTATTATGAATGTATACTCATGTTAAATTGGAGGAGTTGTTACACTATTAGACATGCTGCTTTACTCTCTTCTCTTCCGACTCTCGGCGTTATGATTTCAAATATTCAACTAATTCAACTCTTCTTTTCAACGTTTAGTTATCCGTAAATATCATGCTATTTCATTACTAGGACGGGTATTGCCATTCTCTTCCGTTTTGTTTGTCTGTCTATCATTCTTATCTTTCTCTTTCTCTCTGCCTCTCTTTATCTCTCTCTCCACCCACCCCACTCTCTCTCTCTCTCTCTCTCTTTCTTTCTCGCTTTCTTGTAGAAACGGAGCATGGTCAGATCTTGAGAATTATAAAAGTGCTCAATATACGTCGTGCATCACGCGGGACGTGACACTTCATTCCGTTTCGAAGGAAAATGTTGACATTGGCATTAGTCTGACAAAGGAGCCGAAACCGAAAGTTGAAATCACAGTCAACGTTTTCCGTGAATAATTGGAATACATACTTTACTCCTAATTAAGGGTAGAGTTTACTATGATTGGCTGCTCATACACACACACGTATTATATATGTATGTATAAATATATATATATATATATATATATATATATATGTGTGTGTGTGTGTGTGTGTGTGTGTGTGTGTGTGTGTGTCTGTGTGTATGTGTGTCTGTGTGTGTGTATGTTTGTATGTATGTATGTATGTAAAAGCGCAATTATTAGTATATATGTATATAGTATGTATGAGTACATTTGTATAAATTATAGCTGGGAAGAATAAAGTGTCGACAGTGAATATGAATTACTTCGCATTCCTTTGATCCAGTGGCAGAACACTTACCATGTCTAATAGAGACGTAACTTTGAGTCTCACGTTCAGCTTTTGATTTTTTAAAAAATTATATCCAAATTATATCAACTCGATATTTACATGCAATTATTTATGCGTTTTCCCTCCATGTCTACAAGTTCTTATGCCGTCAATGATATATGAGTGCATGTGTGTGTGTGTGTGTGTGTTGATTTCACATTTTAGCACAAGACTAAGAATTGCATCCACCCCAGTGCTCAATTGGTCCCTATTCTATCGTTCCCGAAAGGATGAAACGTAAAGTCGACCCCGGCGGCATTTGAACTCAGAACGCAAAGACGGACGAAATGCCGCAAAGAACTCTTTTTTCGGCGTGGTAACAATTCTGCCAACTCGTTGTCTTCCTTGTGCGTATATATTGGCAAGAGAACAGCAATTTCAGGGAAAGGGAAGAATGGATTTTATTGAGCCAAGTACTAAACTTGTACTTGTTTTATCGACTCCGAAAGGGTGAAAGGCAAAGTCGACTTCAGCTGAATTCGAACTCAGGACGACGAAATACTGCTAAGCGTTTCACCCGGTGTACTAACGAGTCTGCAAGTTCACTGTTTTCTGTGTGCGCGCCTATGTGTGTGTGCATGTATATCAACCCAATCGTGTTTATTTTAATACCTTATTCGCACTTATTTTATTCCTGTCTGCTAATTACTCCTTTTGCTTGGAACAATAGCGTTTCGAAGTCAATTTCAAACCTCCAAGAACTTCGCTTCCTTGTCTTACGAACGAAACGGTGTGACTCACACGATGCTATCACGCTTTTGCTGACGAGCAACAAAAGATTGTGGAAATGATGTAGTGCCAAACAAAATCGTCAATGCTGCATTTTAAATTGTTTTTCTTCAAACTCCAAATTGCTTTGTCACACAATTTCCCGTATTCTGTACATATCTTGAATTTTTCGTTTGTATTACGCTTTTAATAAAACTTCTGTATGTAATATCGTACATTCTTTGCGGTGTTTTGCATCACCAATGAGGAAATACGCAGTGAATATTAACTCGATTTAAGGCAGAAACGTCAGCACGCCGGGTAAAATGCGTAGCAGTATTTCCTTTGAGTGCAAATTCCGCCGAGGTCGACTTTGCCTTTCATCCTTTCGGGGTCGATAAATAAAGTACCAGTTACGCACTTGGGTCAGTCTAATCGACTAAATCCCTTTGTCTGTCCTTGTTAGTTCCCTCTATGTTTAGCCCCTTGTGGGCAATAAAGAAATAAGAATAATTAGCACGCCGGGAAAAATGCGTATCGGCGTTTCGTCCGTCTTTTCCTCCTGTGTTCAAATTCTTCCAAGGTTGATTTTTGCCTTTCATCATTTCGGGGTCGATAGAATAAGTAGCGATTGAACACTGGGGCCGATGTGATCAGCTAATCCCTTTCCACAAAATTGCTGGACATGTACCAAAATTTGAAATAAAAACTTCGATGGAATTAAGCAATTACCAATCTTGAAATAACGCAGACAATGTTATCATTTACAGTAACATTCCCAACTTGGCTACGACAAAACAATAAAACACGTGACACTTGTACAGCTTTCTTAATACAAAAGATGTAAATAATATCTTAAAATAAACCGAACATTTAATTATTTAAATTATTTAATATTTAAATTTCAGTATCTGTCTCTAGATTACGCGTTACCTACACAAACCAAATGTAAATAATAACTGAATTTGCCTATGATTAAAAAGCCCTTACTTCAAACATTTGCATAGATGTATCCATCTATCTATCTATCTATCTATCTATCTATCTATCTATCTATCTATCTATCTATCTATCTATCTATCTATCTATCTATCTATCAATTGTCTGTCTGTATCTACCCATTTATATATATATATATATATATACAACAATTGCAGCGTGGAAGATGTTTATAAGCCGTTAGATTCACTTCAACATATAAATTTAATTTGACAAATTTAATTTAATTTGCTGCACGAAGTTTTGTCAGTGAACAGTTCGAGGTCTCAAAGCGACGAAAATATTTTGACAAATCAAAGGCGGCGAGCTGGCAGAATCGTTAGCACGCTGGGTGAAATGCTTAGCAGTATTTCGTCTGCCGCTACGTTCTGAGTTCAAATTTCGCCGAGGTCGACTCTGTCTTTCATCCTTTCGGGGTCGATTAAATAAGTACCAGTAACGCACTGGGGTCGATATAATCGACTTAATCCCTTTGCTTGTCCTCTCTGTGTTTGGCCCCTTGTGGGTAGTAAAGAAATAGATATTTCGCCCATCGCTACGTTCTGAGTTCAAATTCCGCCGAGGTCGACTTTGCCTTCCATCCTTTCGGGGTCGATAAATTAAGTACAAGTGACGCACTGGGGTCGATGTAACCGACCTAATCCGTTTGTCTGTCCTTGTTTGTCCCTTGTATGTTTAGCCCCTTGTGGGTAATAAAGAAACAAATCTTTTGACAAATTGAATTTAAATATTGAAGTGAATCTAACGGTTTTTGTGTGTTTCTTAAATGGCTTATAAATACCTTCCACGCTGCAATTGATTTCGTTGCAGCACACGATCTCAGATCAAGTCACTCGCTATGCAAGTACATCTCCGTAATATATAATATATATATATATATATATATATATTATATATATAGCTCTTGTCTTATGACTGACAAGGGACGCAAGCTCCATATGTGATTTGTAGTACACCTAGTCACTTTAGTGATGTGTATAGTTCTGCTTTTCGGCCGTAAATTGTGAATAAGTCACCTATATAATATGATATAATATAATATAATATAATATATATATATTGCAACAAGTTGCTCAAAACCACATACCGAAAATGCTAGAAATGGCAGCCAGATAGGTCACCATTTCCCTACTATTGCTTTGACAAGGAAATGAACCTCTGGTTCTCATCCAGAAACGAATTTTCGTCTGTACTTAATCCAATAGGAGGTTGTTGCACTGATAGCAGCCAAAGTTTTTTATTAGCAAAACTAGTCTCCCCTGGACACTCGTTCGTCGATTTCTCCTTGGACTGTTGATTCTCTTTTATAGAACATCATCATGTAGGTATTGACTGAGGATTCACTGATCTGCTCTGTATCAATGTTGCTATTGCTCGTGGTTCAGTTCTGTTTCTAACATAATACCTGATCTGCAGCTACAATGAATATCTTTCCCTTCGACCCGACCACAGACTTTCTTCACTCATTCAAACTATTCTTTACAAAACCATATTTTTTCCACATCCGTATCACTCTCCAAACATTAAACCAATTCATACACCATGTTCTTTGCATCAAAACGGTTGTCTTCTGCGATTCCTTGCCAGCCCATATTTTCTCACACATCGCGCAGCTGGCGAGCTGTCAGAATCGGTAGCAAACCGGTCAAAAAATGCTTAACGGCATTTCGTCCCTCTTTACTTTCTGATTTCAAATTTCTTCTGGGGTCGACTTTGCCTTTCAACCTTTTCGTATCGATAAAATAAGTGCCAGTTGAGCAGTGGAGTCGATGTAATAGACTAACCCTCTCCCTCAATATTTCAGGCCTTATGATTATCGTAGAAAAGATTATTTCGCAGCTACACAACAAAAACCTTAGCCGTGTAGATCACAACGCTCATAGTAAACTAGCAAAGCCTTTTACACAGCCGCATCCCTTTGATCAAACCATCCGAAAGCCCACACTCGCTAAATCTAAACGTTGTTTTATAATAACACTTTATTTTCCAATACAAAATTTTTATCCTGTTCTTATATTTGAAATCAATAATCTCTTATCACATTCGATAATGTATATCTAACTTACATTATAAGTCAAAACTAATAACTAATTGATCACGACAGGTAACTCTTTGATGGTCGGTTTACATAATCAATATTCCATTATATATGCATAATCGCCAATATTCTATTATGTATCTGTAAACATATTTCGTATTGCTGTTAAGTTACTTTCATGTAAAAATTTAAATTAACGAGTGCATACTGCCAGAATACACTACAACGATTTGCTTTTTCCCCAGTGTCTCTTTTGGTTAACAAGTCTTGTAATATGCTCTTTGATTGAGGGTTAGACCGGTGCTTTATAGAAGCTTGGAGTGGAAAAAGATGACTCGGAGAGATTTCAGCTCAGAACATCGGAAGAAATACAGTTCTGTATTTAAGAGATGAGGAATTATGTACATTATTTACATTATTTACATTTGACGGATATTTGTCCTCATCTTGTTTGCTGTTAACACAACATTTCGGCTTATATACCCTCCAACTTTCATCAGGTGTCTTTGGGGAATTTCGAACCTGAGTTCTCATTCCTAAGGTATGAGAAGGACTACGCCATATTCCCGTGGGCATATGGCGTAGTGGTTAAGAGCTCGGGCTACTAACCCCAAGATTCCGAGTTCGATTCCAAGCAGTGACCTGAATAATGATAATAATAATAATAATAATAATAATAATAATAATAATAATAGTAATAATGATAATAATAATGACAATAATTATAAACAGAGCTGAATGCGAGAAACAGGATCGGAGCGATCAATGCTTTAGCCATACCAGTCGTGACTTACAGTTTCAATATCGCTAACTGGTCAATTACTGAAATATGTAATCGTGACAGAAAAATACGAAAACTGTTGACAATGCATAAAATGCACCACCCTAAGGCAGATATAGAACGACTTTATCTACCAAGAAAAGAGGGAGGCCGTGAGCTTTTACAACTGGCAATAACAATGAAGATTGCTACCTGAAAATCTCTGAGGACTGGAGGTTAAAACTTGTCTCAAGTTGCAGTCTTCTAGCGCCTACAGAGTATCTCAACAGGTATGATAGAGCTGCGCAATATATTCACTGGATAATTTTCAAAAACCTGGACCTGCCCCATGATAAAATCTTGTGGGAACACAAACCACCCCCAGTGCTTGAAAATGACCACATCTCACTCCTCTGGAACTTCACCATTCAAACTGACAGAAAGATAGATGCAAATAGGCCAGACATCATATTGAAAGACTTCAGACAAAGAACATGCCTCCTCATTGATATGACTGTCCCAATCGATATAAACGTATCTGTCAAGACCTACCAAAAACTGAGCAAATATAAAGATCTTGAAATAGAAATCAGCAAAATGTGGAAGCTGAAGACTAAAACAATACCTGTTGTCATAGGTGCCCTGTGAATGATAGCAAAAGGGGCTGATTGCTACCTAACTCAGATACCAGGAAACCCAAAAATGGCAGAAATTCAAAAGATAGTGCTCATGGGAACTGCTCATATCCTACGCAAAATACTTTCTATGTAATCTCAAGTTTTAAAACAAACATAATTTTCGTATAGTTTTTTAGATATTCACTAGTACAACACTAAGTACAAAACCAAATATATGGCACCCTAAGCATAACACCAACATGAACTTCCAGCTTGTTGTCTCTTGAGGTTTCTGGGTGAGACTTGGAGCCAGCTTGTGCAAATGTAAAGCAAAAGTCAAACATAGAATAATAATAATAATAATAATAATAATAATAATAATAATAATAATAATAATAATAATAATAATAATAATAATAATAATAAGCTTTCATACTGTAAAGTCATTCTGTAACATCACTTGTCCTTCACTTGCTCTAGGACGTTGGGTGTGTGTCGGCAAATGATTGTAACAAGCATGCAGATTAAATGTAAATAATAATAATAATAATAATAATAATAATAATAATAATAATAATAATAATAATAATAATAATAATAATAATAATAACAACAATAATAATAATAATAATAATAATATTTGTTTTGTCTTGGTATAAAAGATGGGCTACAGCAAATTTTCTGCTCAATACTACGGATTTGCTTAAACATATCAAAGGGAAATGGAAAATGAATTACAATTTTCAACTCCAGTGGCCCAACGTGTAAAAATTTAGTCCCAAAAGATTATGAATTAGTCATACTATATAGTGTACATTTAAGCACATTAGGAATCCACTCGTGGAATTCAACACGCTAGAAAAAACAGCTAGGTTCTATAACCACAAAAATTGGGATAAATTTCGACAGGAACGAAATAAAAATAAAAACATTTTACCATCAAGTTTCCTGGACCAATTGGTTTCTGATTTTAGTTTAGCAAGCAAATAACATTTGCTCACGAGGCGAAATCGTCCTCAACAGGTAC
This sequence comes from Octopus sinensis, assembly GCF_006345805.1. Lineage (NCBI taxonomy): Eukaryota > Metazoa > Mollusca > Cephalopoda > Octopoda > Octopodidae > Octopus > Octopus sinensis. Next base: position 27,851,070 of record NC_043021.1, read on the forward strand.
ACCTTGGGTTAAATATATAAAAAACAACAAGCTTTTCGGATAATTTTTGATTTTAAAAGTTGGCGCTTTTTTATTGCCGGCGAAGGGATATATAAACGGGTGGCAATATAGTTTGATTGCCTCGTTGTTTATATATTTAACCCAAGGTGTACCTGTTGAGGACGATTCGCCTCGTGAGCAAATTTTATTTGCTTGCCTAAACTAAAATCCAAACCAATTGGTCCAGGAAACTTGATGGTAAATGTTTCACTTCTTCTTCTCTTCTTTCTCGTTCTCTTCTCTCTTCTTCTTCTTCTTCTTCTCTTCTCTTCTTATTCTTCTTCTTCTTCTTCTTTGCTTCTTCTTTCTTCTCTTCTTCTTATTTTTCTTTTTCTTCTTCTCTCCTTCTTCTTCTTCTTCTTCTTCTTTTCCAATCAGGAGTCACGCCATTAGCCACAAAGAATAATCTCTAATTGGAGCCTACTCTAAGCTACTAGGAATGCGTGTGGGAACTTGAAGATCCACCCACCACACGCGGTAGACTGGCGGTTGCACGGGTGCGAAAGCTACGTTGTTATCCTCATTACGTAAACGGTGACTTTTCATGGGGGGAGAGCTGAACCATCCTGGGGTACAGAGGATTCGCAATCAAGACAAGGGTCTGAAAGTTTTACCACACCTTAGTAGGTTACACCATGGTTCCTCTGCTTTGTGGCACAAGTAGGAAGAAAGAGAGGGAAAGTTGTGGTGAAAGAGTACAGCCGGGTTCACCACCCACCCCAGCCGGAGCCTCGTGGAGCTTCGGTGTTTTTTCTCAGTATACACTCACAATGCCCGGTCTGGAAATCGAAACCGATTCTTACAACCGCGAGTCTGCTGCCCTAACCACTGGGCCATTGACCCTCACTGTCGCTGTTGCTGCTGCTGCAGTTGCTGCTGCTGTAGCTGCTGCTGCTGTATGTGTTTCGTTTCCTTACCACGTCATTTAATGGGGGGAAAGCAATATCATGGTGGCTGTTCCAACAGATTTCACCTTCCTCAAAGATGAGAAGCCATACTGAAATTTTTATTTTAAAACATATAATTTACAGGTTAAACACTCAAAATTCGCCCAAAATGGCTGATTCTCGCCAGACCAACTCGCCCCGCTTGCAGAGAGTCCTGTTATCCAGTTAACAATTCAACAAAATTTGGAAATCTAATAAAATAACAAATTTGAAAGAAACCTTATGAACCACGAACAAGCGCCCTCTTGGTCCAGATACAAATAATTATAATGATGATAATGATGATCATAATAATAACAACAATACTAAAACTAATAATAATAATAATAATAATAATAATAATAATAATAACAACAACAATACTAAAACTAATAATAATATAATAATGATGATAATAATAATAATAATAATAATAATATAATAATAATAACAACAACAAAAATAATAATAATAAAATAATAATAATAATAATAATAATAATAATAATATAATAATAATAATAATAATAATAATAATAATAATGGCATAACTTGAGTATTAATAAAAAAAACTATTATGCAAATATTTCTGTAGCAGAGGTTTTCTGCTAAAAATATTAAATGTATTTTATGAGATTTCCTCCGTTAATATTTTAATGTATTTTAACACACACACACACACACACACGCGCGCGCACACACACATATGCATACATATATATCCGTTATTGACAGAATAAAAGATAAAGTAATAAAAAAAGCCGTATTGACTTTGGTAAGGCATTAAAATGATTTCCTAACATCTAGTTTCAAATGTGATATAGGAAGTACAAGAAGACCACTTATATCGACTCATTTATGATATATGAAATAATCAATTTGAAAGAGAATAGAGAAAGTAGGTTTTAGAAAATGTTATATAAGTCTGCTGTGTATAATTTGTATCAAACAGACACCACGTATGAATGGAAACTATTTGTAATATATCTGCCTATCTATCTATTTTCCCTTCATCCCACCCTATTAACAGTGCTCATGCTTTCGCTTATGTTGAGCATGCATACATGCACACACACACACACATATATATATACATACGTGCATACATACGTATATATATATATATGTATACAAAATAAGAAAATGGAGAAATACATCTAAATCAAATATCAATTACCAGATAATACTCAATCACATACTTTATTATACCACCACATAAGAAACTATAGGGTTAAACATAAAAAGTAGAGCAAAACAGTGTACAAAAAGGAGTATACATGCATTTACAACCCCTATCTCAATTTGTATATATATATATATATATATTGGTAGAAACGGTAAGATAACAAAAAGAAGAAAGAGACCTCAATATTATGTAAATAGAGGAAATTTATCTGTAAAGTAATATGTGACAATTATTCAATAGCCAAGATAAAACTCTGAGTTTCGGGTGCCGAGGTGGAAATCCACACCAACATCTCTTCGGTTATCTGACCATCTTATATATATATATATATATATATATATATATATATATATATTAAAATATATATATCTCTTTTACTCTTTTACTTGTTTCAGTCATTTGAATGTGGCCATGCTGGAGCACCGCCTTTAGTCGAGCAAATCGACCCCAGGACTTATTCTTTGTAAGCCTAGTACTTACTCTATCGGTCTCTTTTGCCGAACCGCTAAGTTACGGGGACGTAAACACACCGGCATCGGTTGTCAAACGATGTTGGGGGGACAAACACAGACGCACAAACATATACACACGCATACACACACACACACACACACATATATATATATACATATATACGACGGGATTCTTTCAGTTTCCGTCTACCAAATCCACTCACAAGGCTTTGGTCGGCCCGAGGCTATAGTAAAAGACACTTACCAAGGTGCCACGCAGTGGGACTGAACCCGGAACCATGTGTTGGTAAGCAAGCTACTTACCATACAGCCACTCCTACGCCTAATATATATATATATATATATATTATATATATATATATATATATATATATATATATATATATATATATATATATATATATATATAAATAAAAGATATATATATATATAATATATATATAAAAAGATATATATATATATATATATATATATTATATATATATATATATATAATATATATATATGAATGAATGAGAAAAAGAAGAAAATGGGGAAACTGACAAGCAGACATCGGTTTATTTAAAGATATTCAAATCCATATAATGAAATTCCAGTTCTGCAGCCGTTCCATATCCAATTGGTTCACGTGCAGAAATTTATTTAATTTAATTTAATTTAATTTAATTTAATTTCTGTAATTGAACTAATTGGAGATGGAAACGGCGGTAGGACTGGTATTTCATTATATGGATTTTAAATATAAGAATTAACACTGAACTTTACAGGCATGGTTCGAAAAAAAAAAACTAAGTGACTAAAGATTGCATCTTCTCTCTGCAAAATTGCAAGAATGAATGTCAGTTAACCTGGTATCATGATTTCGAAACTTAGCGAAACTTCAACCAAGTTTACTCATAACAATACCTATATTTCAATGCCTGTGTTCGTTTCAAGGCCCCGGGCGCATTGAGACAACGAACTAAGTGAATTACTGTATAAATACATAAATATACAAATATATAAAGAATATTATCACTCATGAGAGATAACAATGTTGGTGGCCGCATGCTTGAAAAGGCAAAGTTAATATGTATATATAAGAATTATATATACGAAGGGCTCTAAATAGCGTCAGCTTTGCTAAAACTAGAAGGGAAAAATACGCCCAAGATGCTACAATTTTGCAGAGGTAAGACGCTCTCCTTATTCACTTAGTGTCTTTCTAACCATACATGTAAAAATTTAGTGTTGATTCTTGTGGCTTCGGAGTATTTTTGACCCCTAATTTTAGCATAGCTGGTGCTTCTTAGTGCCCTTGGTATATAGACGGAGTTGCAGTTAAGTTATGATCTTTGTGGATCTTAAAATGTCTTTTGAGGCCTCCGTTACATTTGCAGACCTTGTGGTATACACTGCATTGAAAAGTGTGCACAGACATATAGGCAGAGGAGTTGGTTTTTCATGGGTCCGCAAATGAGGTTTGAGGTCAGCGAAAGAAAGACATGGTCTGTCACAAACTATGCACACAAAAAAGTTCACTGAGATTCACCTTCTCGATCGCAACACTCTTCTTTAAATATCGCTTGAGTCTAGCATGTTTCATTTTGGCTCCTAAAAACCTTTCACTCCACTCCACACTTTTGTTCGCCGTCCAGTTCGATCAGAAGCACGGGTTTCTATGGTCTTTGGACGCATTCCAAGTGATTTCATGGTAGTTCTTATATATAAATATATATATAAGAGGGTATTGCAGTTCGCTGGAAGCATTGTGTGTTGTTTGTGAAGTGTAACGTATTTGGAATGACACAACAATGCAGAGTAGACAATAATAGCTGTTATACATAATTTAATTATTCCTGGTCAAATATAATATTTCGGAAAATAAAAATTCCTTCTTCAGATATTTTTCCAACTGTTACTGAAATTTCAGTTGGAAGACCAACTATAATAGTGACTCCATTACTTTTTAGCAATATCTGAAGATGGAATTTTTATATTCCGAAATATTATATTTGACCAGGAATAATTAAATTATTTATAACAGCTATTATTGTCTACTCTGCATTGCTATGTCATTCCATACACTTTACATTCCATACATATATACTCTTTTACTCTTTTACTTGTTTCAGTCATTTGACTGCGGCCATGCTGGAACACCGCCTTTAATCGAGCAACTCGACCCCGGGACTTATTCTTTTGTAAGCCCAGTGCTTATTCTATCGGTCTCTTTTGCCGAACCGCTAGTTAACGGGGACATAAACACACCAGCATCGGTTGTCATGCAATGCTAGGGGGACAAAACACGACACACAAACACACACACAACATATTATATAACGTGCATATTACGACAGGCTTCTTCAGTTTCCGTCTACCAAATCACTCACAAGGCATTGGTCGACCCGAGGCTATAGCAGAAGACACTTGCCAAGATGCCACGCAGTGGAACTGGACCCGAAACCATGTGGTTGGTTAGCAAGCTACTTACACACAGCCACTCCTGCGCCTATATATATATATATATATATATATATATATATATATATATATATATATATATATATAGGAGCGCTCCGTCGGTTGCTACGACGAGGTTCCCACCTGATACGATCAACGGAAGAGCTTTGCTCGTGAAATTACCGTGCAAGTGGCTGAGCACTCCACAGACACGTGTAATTCTCGGGGAGATTCAGCGTGACACAGAGTGTAACAAGGCTGACCCTTTGAAATACAGGTACAACTCATTTTTGCTAGGTGAGTGGACTGGAGCTACGTGAAATAAAGTGTCTTGCTCAAGGACACAACACGCCGCCGGGAATTGTGCTCACGACCTTACGATCATGTGTCGAATGCCTCTAACCACTAAGCCACGCGCCTTCATATATATATAATCAAAATGAGGGTGAAAAATTGGATATTAATTTGATATCATCAGTTTGACACCAATTGTCTAGCATATTAAAAAACTGAGGTTCAGTAAATACATACATATGAGAGGAATTACCACTATGGGGACCCCCTAATGTTCTAGAGAACATTAATTAGTGGTAAGACCATAGCGGATATACTTCTAGCATTAGGGTGTCCACATAGTGGTAATCCTCTCATATGTATAATATAATATATATATATATTATATATATATATATATTATAATATATATATATAACGAGTAGACGTATGATGGTACAAGTGGAATTCAGAGTGACAAAACTTAACTCCGTCGCCGACGAACATTTAGATTAATTATCGTTTTTGCATAAAATCTGTAGAAAACTTTTAGCTGAAATTAATATTGATCTTTTGACTTTGGTGTAAGATTAAATATATTTTGGTCGGAGCTATAATCGATATTAATGACTCGAGTAAATTACTTGACAAAATAGGTGACAAGAAAATCGGAACAGGTAAAACGTTGCTGCCAAGAAGTTCTGCAACTATGAGAGTCGCGATTACAACCGAATGTGCGCCATTTTGATGTCTTGCAGTATGATAAAGAGTGTATAAAATCAGTAAATGACTGAATGAGGCGCAGGAGTGGCTGTATGGAAAGTAGCTTGCTTACCAACCACAAGGTTTCGGGTTCATTCCCACTGCGTCGCACCTTGGGCAAGTGTCTTCTACTATAGCCTCGGGGCAACCAAAGCCTTGTGATTGGATTTGGTTGACGGAAACTGAAATCCCGTCGTATATATGTATGTGTGTGTATATGTTTGTGTGTCTGTGTTTGTCCTTCAACATCGCTTGTCAACCGATGGTGGTGTGTTTACGTCCCCGTAATTTAGCAGTTGGGCAAAAGTGACCAATAGAATAAGTACTAGGCTTCCAAAGTCCTGGGGTCGATTTGCTCGACTAAAGGCGGTGCTCCAGTATGGCCGCAGTCAAATGACTGAAACAAGGAAAAGAGTAAAAGAGGAAAAGAGAGTGAATGAGTGAGTGAATTAGTGAGTGAGCGACTAGGTGATTGAGTGATGAGTGAGTGAGTGAAAAAATGTCTCCAAAATTATAGCCACCCTAGTAACAAAGAGCATTAGAAACAGCGATATATTTTCTAAGATTACGAGGGTCGGCTGAAAAGTTCCTAAGATGTCTCTCCTAGTTTCATGGAATGTGATCAGATGAGGTTTATTTTTGAGCATAGTCCCAGTTGTGATCCATACACTTCTTCCATCCGTGTTGCTCTGCTTGAATCCCTTTGGTGAAGACGCTCTTATCCTGTTGTTCAAAAAAGCCATCAGCAGCAGATATGGCGTGACTATCACTGCTATACTGGCTCCCAGCCACACAATTTTCATGTTGGGAAACTGATGATAGTGAGATGGGAACAAACAAGGAGAGTAGAGATGGTGATCAACCAGTTCAAAGTTTAAATCATGCACACCAGCCATTGAAACCAGGGGTTTTTGTGTAGGAGCTTTTTCTTCATGAAACAAGATAGGTTTTGTTAGTTTTCCTGGGTGTTTGGTTTTGATAGCCTTTCGTAACTGCCTCAGCAAGTTGGCGTTTCAATCCCCATTGGTGTTATGGCCCTTTTGACGATTGTTGATAAACACAATTCCTTTTGCATCCCCCAAAACTAAAGCTTTCAATTCCTCTGCAGATGGATCGACCTTTGCCTTCTTTGTGCACGAATTGTCTCTTAGTCTCTAGCTGAAATTTGTGAAGCCAACACTCATCGTGGGTTAGGAAAGGTTCAAGGAAACCCAACTGGGTCTTCCTGAAACAATGTCAGATTTCTCGTGAAGTAATCAGTCGTGTGCGCTTTTGATTAGTTGTCACTGGACGTGGCACCCACCGAACAGAAACTTTCGACATGCAAAGTTCATTGAACATAATGTTCTCAACTTTCTCACGGGATATGCTAGTAACATTGGATATTTGGTTTATAGTCAACCACTTGTCATTCATCAGTGTGTAGTGAACACAATCAATGTCTTTTCTCGGTGTGGTAGTTACAGGACATCTTCAAAACTTCCTCTTCTCCTCCTAAATTCATCTGCCCAATTTTGCACTGATCATAAAGCGGGAGCTTTATCCCCTTATGTAGAAACCACGTTAGCATGACTGCCTTCATCAGCTAAACCCTTTTACCACACTTACTTGTTAATACCACGATGCCAAATTTTGCTCAGTTTCAAAAGAAGTCGCTACTAGTTACTTCTGAAGTTTTCTTGAAACAGTCGGATGTCAGTTTATCTGAAGAGAAAGAATGCAATTATTTATATGAAGGGTTGAAATTAATGCATGCGAGATTTCTCAACTTTAACATTACTCTTTCATAGTAAACCTGAGAGCTTTTCAGTCGGCCATCTTATATGCATAAATATGTGTGTGTGTGTATGTGTGTATCTGTGTGTGTGTGTGTGTGTGTGTGTGTGTGGTGTGTGTGTGTGTGCGCGCGCGCGCGTGTGTGTGTTCAAGAGTGATTTGTGAATTTTTATGTCAAATCCTTAGTCCCACAGCGGTTGAATCTTTTGCACAGCTGACAGATTTTTCTCGTGACAAGCTCTTCTCGCACCCGTCCACATGTATCCACCTGTACATTGGCAAACTGATGATCCTTACTACGCCTTATAACCTTTCTACAGTGAAGACACAAACAAATGAAATAAAAACAGCTATAATTTATTCACTCTTATATTTATGCATTTGCTGTTAACTCTCCTATCTCGTTTCTATTAACATTTCTGGTGCCTCACTAGATAGCATCCTTGGTTTGCTAGTGTTAAATGGGTATTTTATTGAAGTATTTTGTCGATTCAAGTTCATCTATTTTC
>NC_043021.1:27861954-27869454 GCF_006345805.1 Octopus sinensis
AATAATAATAAAAATAATAATAATAATAATAATAATAATAATAACAACAACAACAACAATAATAATAATAATAATAATAATAATAATAATAACAACAACAACAACAATTATAATAATAATAATAATAATAAAAATAATAATAATAATAACAACAACAACAACAACAACAACAATAATAATAATAATAATAATAATAATAAAAATAATAATAATAATAATAATAATAATAATAACAACAACAACAACAATAATAATAATAATAAAAATAAAAATAATAATAATAATAATAATAATAATAATAATAATAATAATAATAACAATAATGTCACACAGTAGTAGTAACAAAGGCAGCAGATTAAGTAAATAAGGATTACACTGTCACTATGGCTACAAAGGTTAGAGTTATGGTGTACTAATCACAAAAAATATTAATATTAATAGTGCGGCATTTTCCAAGGTGACTCACTTTCAACTTTAATTTTCTGCATAACCCTAATACGTGTTGCAGGCGAACTGAAGAGAACAGGGAAAAGATATAAAATTGGCGACAAGAACATAAGTCATCCATTTTATATGGATGACTGAAAACTCTATGGCAAAGACGATAATGAGCTTGAAGGACTACTACGTACTGTGAAAGCATTCAGTGATGACATTTGGGATGGAATTTGATCTGAATAAGTGTGCAAAGGCCACTTTCCAGAAAGAGAAACTGAAGACCTCACATTCAGTGGTGTTGGATATTGATAGTCATAAAAGTACTCGAGTAGGAACAAACTTACAAATACCTCGGAATAAATGAGGGCTCTGGCATTCAACATGAAATTATAAAAGAGAAGATCAGAAAGGAGTATTACAGGAGAGTTCGAGCATTCCTAAAATCCGAGTTAAATGCGCGTAACAAGATGTTAGCTATAAATTCCTTTTCAGTTCCCGTTGTTATTTATAGTTTCAATGTGTTGAACTGGAATATGAGCGAAATATGGAAGATTGGCAGGAAAATCCGTAAGCTGCTGACTTGCAATGAGATGCACCACCCAAAGGCAGAAGCAGATCGAGTTTGCCTGCCTAGAGCTCAAGGAGGTCGAGGCATGATCCAACTTGAAATCTTCTACAAAACCACCATAATTGGACTGGCAAAATATCTTGAAAACCATGAAAGACGTAAGAAGCTTCATTCTGTTATGCTTGAGAGAAAAAGTTTTCAAGTGAGTTTATACATAATATCCAGGTTGAACAACATGAGGGAAATGCGGTAAATGTAGTTGCAAAGAAGGTGAAATCAATAGCAAAGCAAAATGTGCTTAAACAATTGGCCGATAGGTGGGAAGAAAAACCTCTGCATGGCAAATATGTGGCTCATAGCAAACAAGCTGATATAGACCAGAAGCACACCCATCAGTGGCTACGGAGATTAGGGCTAAAGGCAGAGAGTGAAGGCTTTATCTTGGCTGCCCAAGATCAGAGTTTGTTGACTCGGAACTAAAAAGCCAGTGTGATGAAAAATGGTGTAGATCCAAAGTGCTGATACTGCAACGATGGGATAGAAACAACTGACCACCTAATCTCTGGATGTAAGGTTTTAGCATCTGTAGAGTACAAATCAAGATATGACAGAGTTAGCCAATATATACATTGGATAATGTGTCGGCATTATAAAGTCAAAACTGCTGACAAATGGTACAAACACCACCGCGAGGGAGAAAATGTAATTAGTCTTTGGGACTTCCCAGTATGTACAGAGTGGACTGTCAAGGCAAACAAACCAGATATTGCTGTGAAAGACGAAAGCAATAAAGTCTGTTTATTGATTGACATGAGTATTCCCTGTGACCATAACATCTTGGCACAGTTATTAGTCTTCTTTTACATAGGAACCACCCAGAGTTACGCATTTCTCCCATCGTTTGATGCAGCTCTGGAGACCGTTTTTGTAGAAGACCCCAGCTTGGTCCTCCAACCACGACGTGACTTAAGAAATCAAGGCTGCATCATCTGGGAAACGCTTTCCTTTCAAAAACAACTTCATGGCTGGGAAGAGGTGAAAATCCGAGGGTGCAAGGTCAAGAGAGTAGGGGCATGGGGGAGGAGTTCATAGCCGCACGCCTGTGCTTCTGATCTGGCGACCATCGAGTTGTGGACCGGAGCGTTGTCCTGCAGGAAGAGGATGCCTTTGCTGATCTTGCCCCGCCTCTTGATTTTGATAGCTTCTCTTAATTTCCTCAAAAGTGAAGCATAATAGGCTCCTGTAATTGTGGTACCCTTTGCCAGGAAATCTGTCATCACTACTCCGTCCTGGTCCCAGAAGACTGTGAGCATGACCTTGCTAGCGGAGGGCTGCACCCTTGCCTTCTTTGGAGGAGGTGAGTCACGGTGCTTCCACTGCATTGACTGGGCTTTTGTCTCTGGATCATAGTGATGGACCCAGGTTTCATCCTGTGTAATCAGTCTTTTGAAAAATTTTGACTCATCTTCTTGGCACATCTCCAAATTCATCCTCGAGCACTCGGTCATATGATGGGGCATCATCACCATAAGTTACTTTCATTTCATCAAAAGTCTCCCTTGGTGTGCGTCCTTTCAAATATAAAAAGTGGATCACTGCCCGACACTCAACAGGCTCCATTTCACACTTGACTCAGTTCAAACACCTGTAAATCGAAGACCACAATTAGTTCAGAGCTGTAATTTGCCACTTAATCTATAGAGATAAAAATAATTGTACATGCAAAATTTCAGCTACATCAAACAACTGCAAGCGGGTCAAAGGCATTACTTATTGAACGCCCCTCGTAAACTCAGAAAGTATAAAGATTTGCTAAGCGAAATCGAAATCGAAAAGGTGTGGCATCTAGAGACGATTATAATATTAGTGATTGTAGGAGCACTTGGAATGATAAAAAACAGGAACTGAAAATTATTTAAGAATGATCCCTGGCTTATCATCCATGCAGGAAGTGCAAAAGATTGTCTTAACTGGTACGTCACACGTATTGAGAAGAGTATCGTCGCCGGGAATTTTGGTACCTTTTTCCTTTTTTATTTTATTTTACTTTTCTATTTTTCATTTTCTATTTTTCTCTTTGTCTCCTCCTTTTTCTCTATCACATGACTTTGTAAATGTACAATCTGGTGTGTTTATTTGAATGGCCTACCAATGTATACAGTACGTTTCTCTGCCCTACGTGTCAGGAAGGCACTCGGCAAGAAATGGAAACAGAATTGAAATTAGATAATAATAATAATAATAATAATAATAATAATAATAATAATAATAATAATAATAATAATAATTTCGGTTTTTTGGGGTTTGCACGATTCTTTATATGAATTCTTGTGTTGAAGTATATTTTATTGTGTCTGGGGAGAGTAGTTCTGTTTTAATGCTTTATTAATTAACACACTTACCGGCTCGATTTCCACTCAGTTACTTATTTATCTTTTCTAAATAACGACTATTGAGGAGGTTGCAAGAAGCAGCGAAAATTTTAGAAAAAAATAAGTAAATGAGTGGAAATCGAACCGGTGAGTGTGTTAATAAGGCATTAAAACAGAATGACCCTCCCGAGACGCAAGATAATAATAATAATCCTAAGAATTTCAGCGGCCCTTTGCCTCTCCATAATATTAACGCTAATAATGATGATAATAATAACAATAATAATAATAAACACAATAGGCTGCATGGTAAGAAACTGGCTTTCCACCACATAGTTCCGGGTTCAGTCCCACTGCGTGACGCGTTGGGCAAAGTGTTTTCTGCTATAGCCGCGAGCCGATGAAAACATTGTGAGTGGATTTGGTAGACGGAAACTGAAAGAAGCCCGTCATATATATATGTGTGTGTGTATGTGTTTGTGTGTGTGTGCGCGCGTGTGTGCGTGTGTCCCTCCCCCGCCATCACTTGACAACCGATGTTGGTGTGTTTACGTCACCAAAACTTAGCGGTCCGGCAAACGATACCAATAGAGTAAGTGCTAGGCTTACAATAAGTACTAGGCTTTCTTCGACTAAAAACGGTGTTCCAGCATGGCCGCAGTCAAATAACTACAAGAAGTAAAAGAATGTAAAAATGTAAAAGAATGTGTGTGTGTGTGTGCGTAAATATGTGTGTGTGTGTATGTCTGTGTGTGTGTGTGTGCGTAAATATATGTGTGTGTGTATGTCTGTGTGTGTGTGTGTGTGCGTATATATGTATGTGTGTGTATGTGTGTGTGTGTTTGTGTGTGTGTGTGTGCGTGTGCATATAAGTTTCGTGCCTAATTTATAGACTACTATATTATCTGAGATGTTCAGCCACATTTATGAAACTACGTAGTTCTTAGTACGGCCGATTTCATTACTATTTCCCGCTGGGCGAAACGACCGCTACGTTCAATGGTCATCATTTGCTGTGGTCACAGTTTCTCATTTCCAAAACTACTCAACTCTTTTGACATATCATGCGTGTCCTCCATTGAACTTCGTAAGAAATTTTACAGCGAGATGACCGCACGCATTTACCTTGAGATCGATAACTGATTTCTAGATACGATAGTAATACTTCGTAACTCGAGGTAAACACTTCACTTGTTGTTTACGGCAAGATTTGAAGAAGCAAAAAAATCTCCAACTGCAAACCTGTATTGTGATAATGAATGAATCAGTGCCCTTTATCCTTAAGGTAACATGGAAGGAAATAATTATACTAGCTTCGATATTAGAACATATAATGCTTGAAAACACTCTTGAGAGTTGCTATCCGGAATATATTTGTAGGAATATTACAGAATGCAATTTTCCTAAGAATCCCCAGGAGTTCAGTTTATTTCAATATAAAATATTCTCCTTGTAGGAAAGAACACGAGAAAACTGTGGACTAAGATTTCGGGCTAAAAACATAAATATGCATAATATATGTGATTGTGTGTGTGTGTGTGTGTGTGTGTGTGTGTGTGTGTGTTGTTGTTGTTGTTGTTGGTGTATGTACGTGAACAAAAGGACTGTAAAGACTCAGGGAGATTTAGATTCGCTAATAATAATGTTTTCTTTGCATTATTCTTATTTTAGGTTTTTTAGTGAAAAATGCAAAAGAAAGCAATGAAGAAAGAAAAAACAAAAACAAACCCACAAAAATTTTGGAGAATATTTCCTTATTTTCATATGAAAGAACAGATTAAATTTATACATATTTATGCCTATATGCATACACACATAAAGATATATATATATATATATATATATATATATATATATATATATATATATATACATATGTATATACATATATATATTGCAATATATAAGGGCTTAGAGGAATATTCTGACAAAAATCTCATGGATTTATGAACGAAATCCCACATAGAAAAGTTGCTGCTGATAAAATTATTGGAATATTTTCTTCTAACTGCCTGGGCTTATGGTGTCATGTTCGCATTTTGCATACATCTTTTAGCTTTCAGTATTTTCTCTCCCCTCACACACACACATACAGACTCACACACACACATATACATATATACATATTTGTGTGTGTGTGTGTGTATCAGAATATATATCATATTTTCCTTATCGCTCTGTGATCTTTCATATAGAATATGTATATACGCGTATGAATGTATGTAGGAAAAACCCTCTTCGCTCGCGAATGACCAAAGGACTGCACCACGAATGTACCCTTCAGAGGCACAGGTCCGGCGAGGTTGTTTTCTGGAACCACCATTCTACCCTGTATTCTAGTCTCCCCTTTCCATGTCACCGATGTTATCCGAGGGAAAGGTAAAGACCGATACAGCTTGGAACCAGTGACATCGCAACTCATGTATACACCTGAGTGAACTAGAACGACACAAAATCAGTTGTTTTCCGAAAGAACACAACACACAGCCTGGTCCAGGAATCGAACTCACAGCCTCATGTTTGCACGCCCTATTCTGCAACCACTGAGTCATACGCCTTCAAATATGTATGTATGTATGTATGTATGTATGTATGTATGTATGTATGTATGTATGTATGTATGTATGTATATATGTATGATTACTTCCCCTCGCTGCATTTCTCGAACATTTCCTTAAACCACCATAGCTAACCGTTGGACAAACATTACATGTTATCAATAAGCATATGAAACAAGACAAATAGATATTATTCTTTATAGCAGGAATAAAACCATGATCATGTTTTGTTTACAGAAAAGTTGAAAATAAAAACTAATATTAAAATATATTCAAAAATTTGACCAATAAAATTTAGCCGATTTGTTTTATTCATTTTTATTTTCTTTTTCAAATCCAATTATCACAGATTATATTGCAATGGTCGCTAAGGGAAGAGAAATAAACTTATTACAATGATTAATCTCTTCTGAATATATTTGGTTTGAATTAGAATATGAAATGAATTGGGAAAACATACAATAGAAGACGACTGAAATACCGTAACAATAAAAGCGTTTTCCACTGATGTGGCAGCATGAGTGTTGTAAACATGCCTGGCTGCTGAGATGGCGATGTAGTAAAAAGGTTTATCAGGAAGCCAAGAGATTAGGAGTTTGAGTCCATAAGAAGCAACATAAGCTTATCTCTATGTATATATTCGGCAAAATGTCAGTGTGTGTGTCCTTTATACAAATCCACAATTTTTCCGTTAGAGGGCTCGCACTTTCTATGGTTATTTAAAACCGGCCAAGGGTGGTCGTGCATATCTTTACATTTCCCCAGTCACCCCGCAAAGCCATTAAAAGATCAATAGAAGTGACTTTTTTGTGAATTTTCTATCCTAAACCCAATCAAAATGCCCGAAACTTGATACGTCAATTGAATGCCAGCTAGCTGTATGTGATTGGTCGGAGATTTGGACAGTACTCATGTGTATGTGCGTACGCACGCAGCTGTATATGAATGCACTAGCAGTATGACCCGGCGTTGCCGGATCATAGTGCTAGTGTTCTATAAATTGGTTTCAGCTCGAGCTGGTCGATAGGGTGTTAGTGACATCCCTTTCGCAGTACATCGCCGAGCTAGCGCAGTGGCAGCAGTCGAACGCTAAGACATTGCAAGGGAGTGTAATGTGAAGGTAGTGAGGTCAATATCTTCAGTGATTGAAGTTGGGATGTCTAAACGACAATGTAACCTTCATGTAATTATGCTAACTTCGGCCAGATGAGTATCTAGCTGAAACCCCCTAGTTGAACAAGTATTACGTCAGAGGATCTGCTATCTAGAAAACACAGGTAGCCGGGATCTTACATGTTCCATTCCCTCAATGTAGAAATGTCTAATATATATATATATATATATATATATATAATATATATATATAATAAAAAATAAACTTTAAAAAAATCTTTATTAGTGACCAGCATACATATATGTATATGTATATATATATATATATATATAATTTAATAAATAAAATATATGCATACATACATACATACATACATGTACGTACCTACATCTACATGTATATATACATGCATATATATATATATATATATATATATATATATATATAATA
>NC_043021.1:27874454-27886954 GCF_006345805.1 Octopus sinensis
ATACTAAGTTCAAGCGAAACGAAATGTAGTCAATGTTGGTGCAAAACATGCTTTCTGTAACATAGTTATGCTATAAGAAAGTATAGAAAGTCAAGGTTTATTGGGAACATGTACTAAATGTTATAAAATGTCACGGTAAAGAAAGTGAAAGTCCAAGAAAATTCAGAAGGCATTATTCAATTTTTCATACATAAATAATTTATGTTATAATTTTGAAACGAACGCTGAACCAAGTGTATAAAAGGGAAGATGATGTTTTTGAACTGTGTAACATTATGGGCTGTTGAATAAAGACTGAGTAACGCAGCAAAAAGGTTGTGCGAAACTGATACTCGCAGTGATGAAGAATACAAAGGCTGTTAAAAAATCATTATTTTGAAACTGGTGAGAAGTGGAATAACATTTGCGTAATCATATTAAAAGAGCCGCTGAGACTTTCTACTTCGCCAAGTTTCTGAATTCGTTATAACAACAAGAATAATATTTTGTTTTTTCAGATATATTTGCGACTATTTTGAGTGGAGTTAAACCAACCAAATCTTCATGCTGGTAGTACTTGAAAGGGAATGTTGTTTGTTTGAAGTCCAGGCCGCAAGTAATCATTCAATATCGGCGTGTTTCACTGCTGGGTGGGGAGTTACATACATGAACTACGTTACATACATGAACTAAGTTACATACATGGCCTAGTGGTTAGAGCAGCGGACTCGCAGTCGAGGAATCACGGGTTCGAATCTCAGACCGGGCGATGTGTGTGTTAATGAGCGAAACACCTAAGCTCCATGCGGCTCCGGCAGAAGGTAATGGCGAACTTCTGCTGACTCTTTCGCCACAACTTACTCTCATTCTTTCTTCCTGCATCTTGCAGCTCACCTGCGACGGATCGGTGTCCCGTCCTAGTGGGGAACCTATACGCCAAGAAACCGGGAAACCGGCCCTAATAAGCCAGGCATGGCTCGAGAAGGAACAAACAACAACATCATTAAGGAACACGTGAAGCCTATCACTGTCCCTGTGTGTTTCTCCCTGTCTTTAGATGTGTGTGTGTCAGTTGTCACAAAATCTATGTATACTGACAGAGCTTAGGTGTTTCGCTCATAAACACACATCGCCCGGTATGAGATCCGAACCCGCGATCTCTCGACCGCGAGTCCGATGCTTGAACCACTAGGCCATGTACCCCAATATTTTCAAAATACCTGTATATAAAAAAAATTGCTAGACATTTCCGAGGAATTAGTGCGTGGTAAAAATTCTCATTTACTTCGTGTGACGTACGTGAAAAAATGAATATGAAATTTTCAACAGAATTAATTTCTATATCTTCGAAATGAAAGAAATTTTCCTGAGAATTACCCCAAGAATTGTCCCAAGAAATTGTCCAAAGATCCAGAAGAAATTATCCCAATATCTATATCTGGTCGAAGATGAACGATTTCAATATCTCTTTCCAGGTATATAAGGACTTTTCTGATTTTCTAAAAACTTTTGAAAACGTGTTATGTTTTATCTTTCGGCAGAATTGCTAAGATGTACTTAATAGTCATACGTAATAGTCATGTTCGGAATGTCTTGGATTACAGGCTTGCGGTATCTTATCTGCTACATGACTAAACAACAAAGACATCATCATCGTCATCAACAACAACAACAAAAGAAAAACTGTGTAGAAATATCTGTGGATAAACAAAGCAGCCACGTAGCTTTTCCAGTTACGATCTATGGCCTATTCTGTTTACATTTGCTTAAAAATTAATAATTTCCTTTCGTTACAAGCCTGCAAACACCTAAGTTTGAATTTTTGTGTATCTGAGAGATTATCAAGGAAGCTGAATCAAAACAGATTTTAAAAAGTGTTTAGAAGCCCTGAATATTCATTATATACCCAGAGAGGGAGATTGAAATCTTTCCTTTTGAACCAAATATCGATACGGTAGTTATTTCTTTCGGATTTTTACAATATGGATGATATAGAAAATATCGGTTTCAAATTATGGCACAACATCAGCAGCTATGAGGGAGGGGCTAAGTCGATTACATCGATTCCAGAGATAAGCTGGTACTTATCTTATCGATCCCGAGATGATGAAGAGCAAAGTCGACTTCGACGGAATTTGAACTCAAAATGATTAAGATAAACGAAATGCCGCTAAACATTCTGCCAGTTCGCCGCCTTAGATATATAAAATATTTGCTTTCAAAATATATCCAGTTTTGTCGCGCACGTTGCACCAAGTAAATGAGAATTCTGACCATACGCACATTATTGTTCAGCAAACGCATTAGCATTTTCTTAAAATTTCAATGTCAATATAAGTAAATCATGAAGCTTTTATGCTGCTCATCAACAATTCAGATAATATTTTCAAGAGAAAACACTTCTTCGTACCGGGACATGTACTTCACAGGTTTTGGATCCTCTTCAAAAATGTCAGTATACATTCCAGGTAAAAATGATTTTGCTTATTGCTTGCCTGTGTAGTGAAGCCTTACCGTGAAAAATGAAATGACTCAATTCTTGTTAATGCTCAAGATTTACAGCTTAGATATTCTATTCCTTGTGTCTCTGATTGTCACACTGTCACGCAAAGAAAGACCATCAATGAGGAGATAATTCACAATGTCTTTATATTTCTTTGTTTTTTCAAGAAGGTAGAGTGAGATCAGAGTGAATTTTTAAAAATATTTGTAGCGGGTGAAGCTACTACATAATGGATAATTCGGTGGTGTTGTCACTTTATATTTTGATTGTTTTCCAATAGTAGAATCTTAATATAGTTTTCATACAACAATCTGTAATACCAAATATGTAGGTACACACACACACACACGTATTTGCTGTTTGTTCCCTCTCGAGTCACGCCTTGCTCATAAGGGCCGGTTTCCCGGTTTCCTTGATGTATAGGTTCCCCACCTGGACGGGACGCGGGTCAATCGCAGGTGAGCTGCAAGATGCAGGAGGAAAGAATGAAAGAATGTTGTGGCGAAAGAGTCAACAGAAGTTCGCCATTACCTTTTGCCGGAGCCGCGTGGAGCTTAGGTGTTTCGCACATAAATACGCACATCGTCTGGTCTGAGATTCGAACCCGCGATCCCTCGACCACGAATCCGCTGCTCTAACTACTAGGCCATGTGCCTCCACTCACACATATTTACATATATAGATTATAAAAAAATGTCAGGAGGTATGAAATGAATATATCTATTTCACCAGTTGATATCCATAAGATTATGATGGTTTCACAGCCAACGTTATGGAAAATTTATTTATCTTAGTGTATGATAACTTATTTTACGTCTCTTCACAGTTGTATATGTAAAAAGATTACAGAGTACTATTGTAGGTTTTACACGATAATGCAAGTGTAGAAGGCTAGCGCATCAGATTCACAGAATACCATGGCTCCATCAATTCTGAAACACCAGTTTATTGTAAGTCATCCTTCGAAATATTAATGTATGGAAGTCAATAATTAGTAAAATAGATTTGTATGGGGAGGAGGAAAGGCGATTTGGTAAGATATTAAGAAGGAAACAGTGAGTGGTGGTGGTTGAAAGGAAAATTGTATACAATATGACAGAGTTTTACAGAGTCAAGTAATCAGATAATAACCTAGAAGTATTAATAATATAGAGAGGAAAAATTCTTACCACACAGCCATGCCAGCACCTATATATATATAGATGTGTGTGTGTGTGTGTGTGTGTGTGTGTGTGTGTGTGTGTGTGTGTGTGTGTGTGTGTGTGTGTGTGTGTCTGAGTGTGTCTGTGAGTTTATGTATAAAACTTGTATTTAAAATTAAAGTTTAGGTAGGACACTGAACCGCTACATGCGGCCTGAGGAGGTTTTTCCGGCAGCGCTTTAGAGTGTATTCGATTCCATTACATTGTTTCCCATTTATTACATTTATTAAGGAGCAAAGCACAAGTGAGTCGAAATAAGACTTCCAGTAAACTCTGTCTTCCGTATTAATCATTCAGGGTGTATGTATGTATGTATGTATGTATGTATGTATGTATGTATGTATGTATGTATATAACATATATATAATACATATAATATATATATAATATATATATTATATATTATATATATATTATATATATATATATATATATTATATATATTATATATTATATATATTATATATGTATATATATATATATATATACATATATATAAAATATATACATATATATGTAATATATATAATATATAATATATATATATAATATATATATATATATATATACATATATATATATATATAAATTCATATATATATATATATATATATATATATATATATATATATAGATTCATATATATATATATAATACATATATATAGATTCATATATATATATATAGATTCATATATATATATATATATATATATATATATATATATATATATATATATATATGAATTTATAATAAAGGAGGTCAGAGATTTATATCCAGTTTTATTCAACAGCTAATTACTTCTTTTCATTTCTACACCTACACATGTTTCTGCAGCATCTAATGCTCACTGCAAAATTTGCATCTTTATGTGCACTTATTGTTAAATGCCGCATCTTGAGGTCGGAGTCAACTGCATTGTTCAGATAGAATGTAAATCAAATACAAGTCCAGTCGAGATACACGGTGTGTTGCACTTGTTCCAAAAATAACCTGGATCTTGACCTGAAAATAAAATTAACGATATCCCTAAATTTAAATGAATTTAATTCAATTATAAAATTAGCAAAGTGAATAATAGACTCATAGCTCATTACAAACGATATTAACAACAATAATACGAGTAGTAGAACTATTCTGAACGCCCTACAACCCTGGGCATGGACACATTGAGACTCCGACGTCTGGCAGCTGACTTGGCAGACACCCATAAAATTATCAACCATCTTACAAACAATAACTCTGAGCACCTTTTCAAACTCCACCCGTCTAACACCCGTGGACATGTTTACAAAGTCAGAAAACAGCACAGCTCCTTCCATGACTTTCGGAATCATTTTTTCACGCTGAGAGTTGCTGAAGCATGGAACAGACTGCCAGCATCAGTTGTTAGTTGTTGGAGCACTGCATCCTTCAAAACTTCCATGATTCCTGAGATTCGCCAACACTACACCTGATCTTCTTCCCCCCTCCATACACACAAGCAAACATGTATTTGACTCATACACTGTTCGCTGTCAAGACATTTCTATATTACAGCATACACTTTATACGCACTTTTGACAAGTTGTGGTGCACCTGAGCACTGTATACAATAATTTCATTATTATTATATTTATATTAAATAGCAATACTAAGGAGAAGTATGATAATAACAGTGAAAAATATGCATAATGTAACCTGATACCGTGTATTAATACTACCACTCACCATTTAATGATGGTCTTTATCTGAAGACTACTAAAATTCATTGGACAGCTAGTCAATTAATTTTTAACTAGCAGAGTTGAAAAGGTCATGATCTAGGGTGTTTTGGGAACGATAAGACCACGTGTAAGGCGGCGAGCTGGCAGAAATGCTTAGCGAAATGCTTAGCGGTATTTCGTATGTCTTTACGTTGTGAGTTCAAATTCGGCCGAGGTCGACTTTGCCTTTCATCCTTTCGGGGTAAATAAATTAAGTACTAGTTACCCACTGGGGTCGATGTAAACGGCTTAATACCTATGTCTGTCCTTGTTTGTCCCCTCTATGTTTAGCCCCTTGTGGGTAGAAAAGAAACAGGTAACACCACAATGTATTTCGGTTGGATTTGTATTTAATTTAGATTCTATCTGAACAATGCAGTTTAGATAGACTGCACACTGAAAACGCAGTAATTAACAGAAGAGTAAGTATACATAAAGATACAAACTTTGCTGTGGCCATAGTTGCTGGAGGAACATGTAGGGTCAGAAATGAAAGGAAGTAATTGACGACTGATTAAAACTGAATAAGACTGGATAAAACTGGATATAAATCTATGTTCTCCTTTGTTATAGATTCATTATTTTCTCTGCCGAAAATATGCAGTCTCTATAGAGACATATCGATTTACCGATGTGAAGACTGACTGAGATGAGTTTTTTTATACACTCACTGAGGTTAGCCAGCATTAGTAACAGGTAAAAGCGACTACGGGACCCACTTGGATTCTATATCCCTACCAACCAGTCTTTTGCGCGCGTATGTGTGTATGTAGGTATATATATATATATATATATATATGTGTGTGTGTGTGTGTGTGTGTGTGTGTGTGTGTGTGTGTATGTACGTGTCTACGTGTGTGTATGTATGAGTGTGTGCGCGTCGGTATATAGTAAACGTCTTCCTTCTGAGATCAAGTTCTTTGGAGAGTTGCCGGATAATTGAATGTTCCGACATATCTGATAATCACATTTTTAATTACCATACCACATTACATTTACAAAATCCTTTAAAGCGCTAAATGTTCATCAGTTGTGTTAATATTTTGAATACAGTGTGAATGTTACTAAGCGAAAGAAATAAAAGTCTAATTTGTGTAGAGAACAAGTTTTATTGACTTAATAAAATACAGGTCCTGTAAATGCAATACAATAAGGTACTGTAGTGTTCTTGAGAAACAAAGAACCATTCTCGATACAGCATAAACTTTCTTAGTTTTAATGGCAACTGACATTAATTAGCAAAACTTCTCTTAACTCTAAATAACAAGACATTTCCTTTTATATTGTTTTTAGGCAACGGTTGCTAGGTAACCAAAAAAGAGAGATTTAACTGCATATCCAAATACATATATGCGCATAAAAGGTACATACATAGATATAGGTACGTATGTATCCATGTACGGATTTCTATCTATCTATCTATCTATCTATCTATCTATCTATCTATCTATCTATCTATCTATCTATCTATCTATCTATCTACCTATCTATCTATCTATCAAGATATCTGTCTGTCTGTCTGTCTGTCTATCTGTCTGTCTGTCTGTGTCTGTATGCCTGTATGTCTGCCAGTCTCTGTCTCTCACTCTCAATATATATATATATATATACATACATATATATAAAACATACATATATGTGTGTAAGTATGTATACATATACTTATATATATATATCTATATATATATATATACATAGTTGGAACCAGGCCATAATTATAAATAGATAAATAATCTCTCTCTCTCTCTCTCTCTCTCTCTCTATATATATATATATATATATATATATATGCACATACATTCATTCGTATATACATGTATGTATATATGTAAATATGTGTGTGTTCATTTTGATAGCAGTATGAAAGCATGTATAAGAGAAGAGTAACGGATGTATATAAAACAATATAGTAAACTGAATAACATAGACTATATATGTCCCATTGTGTTTACTATTATTTTATATCTATAAATACAACCTTCACATCACGTCATTTATTTTTAACCATATATAGAAAACGCATTTTCAAAATATCGCATCCTTATAAAATTATGCCGCGGAAAAGAGTTATTTTCCCTTAAAAGTACAGTTAATGTCAAGAGAAATACATCGTAAAAACATAAACTAGAAAGAAAATTGGAACAATAAAAATGATATTTGGAAGATTTATGAAAAATATAAACAAAATATCGGCGCACACATTGCTGTATGGTTAAGAAGGTCACTTTGCAACTACGTGATTCCTGGTTCAGTCCCACTGTGAAGCACATTGGCCAAGTCTCTGGTACTAGACCCTCGATCGACAAATACTTTGTGAATGGATGTAATAGATTGAGGCTTTGTGTAGTCCCATCGTGTTCATACATATGCAAATGTACGAGGGAGGTTCATTAAAGATTTCTCCTGACCAGCTTCCCAAGGACTGGGATGAACGAAACTTGGTTTAATTATTAGTCTTTCCCTACATAGGCACCACCCATCGTTTTATGCAGCTGTGAATACCTAATGTGTAGAAGTCGGTACGTTGCGTCTGAAGCCAAGACTTTACCTCGGAAATAAGTTCATCTTCATCCGAAAAGTGCTTTCCTTTCAAAAGAGACTTCATGGTTGGAAAGAAGGGGAAGTCAGATGGTGCGAGGTTGGAAAAGTAAGGAGATGAGGAAGGATTTCATACCCGCATGAGTGTGTTGTCATGTGAGCAACATGCGTATTGTGAACTAGGGTGTTGTCTTGGCGGAGTTAGACTCTTTTGGTAGTCAGCATGCCACGCCTCTCTGCTTTGATGGCATCCCGCAATTTCTACAGTAGAGAAGCATAATATGTCCCATTAATTTTGGTGCCCTTTTCCAGAAAATCCATCACCACAACTCCTCACTGGTCCCAAAAGACTCAGTATCACTCTACCAGCTGAAGGTTGGGCATGAGACTTATTTGGAGGTGGTGATTTATCATGCTTCAATGGCTTCGACTAGACTTTAGTTTCAGGATCATAGTGATGGACCCATGTTTTATCCTGCGCGATAATTCTGCTGAAAACGTCCTCGTTTTCTTGGCATGTCCCAAAAGAGTCTGGGAACAATCGACACGTTCTTGCTACTGAAAAGGTATGGGGATTCGGGGAATCCACTGTGCAGACACCTTCCACGTGTGCAAATGGTCGTGAATGATTTTTTTCCACGTACCCTACACTAATCTTCCCTTCTTGGGCTAATTGCTGAATAGTCATGTGTCGATCCCCCAAAATGATGGCGTCCACTTTATAGATGGTGTTGTCATCAGTGGCGGAATGTGGTCATCCAAGAATACGAATAGTTTCCACTGATGTCCAACCACATTTGAACTGGCAATACCAGTGCTTGACTACGTCGTATAGTGATTCATCGTCACCATAAACTTCTTTCATCTCACTGAAAGTCTCTTTTCGTGTACGATATTTCAAGCATAAGAACCTAATCACTGATCTGCTTTCAACTGCTTTCATTATAACACTTCAACAGCCATAGAAGACAAACAAATACTAGTGGAAAGCTGAAATTTATAATATCGCATATAGAAACATGTCTGATCATACCTGTACAAGATCCATTTTCTGCAATAATTGGAAGTTGGCCAGAGAAATCTTTAATGAACACTCTTCGTGTATATACGTGTGTTGAGTTTTTGTAGTAGAGGTCAGTTGTAACTGCTTCATTTTTTTTAACTATCACGATGTCCAGAAAGGGGAGTTCCTTTTCATTCATTTCCATAGTGATTGGGTTGATACACGAATGCTATTTATCAATTTAAGAAATTTTGTTAGGTCCTCATTATTTCGATTCCAAAACAAAAACAGTCAGCTAAGAATCTTTTCCAGTTTCCGATCAGGTAGGTTTCGAAATGGTGGTCAAAAGTAATTCAGGATAGGGTGTAGATCTTTTCTTCCAAGTATCCCGTTACTGGTGTAGCAAATGCTGGTGCGACTTTCGTCCCCATCGCATTGCCTTGAATTTGTAAATGTAATGATTATCAAAGAAAAAGTAGTTGGTTTCCAATACTGTCTGTAAACCTTCAAGTATAAATTC
The DNA here is from genome assembly GCF_006345805.1 of Octopus sinensis. Taxonomy (NCBI): domain Eukaryota; kingdom Metazoa; phylum Mollusca; class Cephalopoda; order Octopoda; family Octopodidae; genus Octopus; species Octopus sinensis. Next base: position 27,883,945 of record NC_043021.1, read on the forward strand.
TTTTGAGAACCTCTCCTGAATTCTTGTGAGTGTTTGTTTACCCGGGGGCTATTTGCGTAGAGAATAATTACATCAAAGCTAACTAGTAGTATCTCTTTATCTATCCGTTCTAATATATAGTTTAAAAAGTCCATGTCATCCTTGATGAAACTGGGAACTATTCTACATAAACGTTTTAGAATTAATTCAACAATTTGCTTAATCTTTGGGTGCTAGATGCAAGTCCTGCAATAATCAGACGCAATTTGAGATCAGCTGGCTTCGGAATCTTTATATACGGAGTATGGAGGTCTTTGAAGATGTTGTTGCTCCGTTTGGATTTTAATAATCCCATATATATATATATATGTATATATATATAATATATATTTGTTGTGCAAGATTTTTTATGTGAAGTCGTGTGTTGAAACAGATATTGTTATATTTAGGAATGGTCATTTTGCCAGTTTAGCCAATAAAAACACACGCACTATATATTTGGTGTTATTTTGCTTCAGTGTTATTTATTTTTTACATTAATCTTAATCTTATTTCGGCCAGAGTTCTTTCGTCACACTCCTGTGACCGCATTAGTGGTCCTTTGTTTTCTTCTTTCTTATTTGTGTCTCTCCTTACTAACCGTCAGCCATTTTGTATTTCTATTGTATGTCTTCATTTGCGCATGCTTATATCTCTATGTGCGTCTATATTCATCCAGTGTGTGTGTGTGGAGGGATGCCTGTAATATTTGTATCTTCTGTTTATATACGTTCATGTAATTTGTTTTTGTTGTTGTTGTTTTTGTTTATTCTTATTTTGTTCATGTGTATACATCCACTTATTATCATCATTACATATGCTTGTATGTATGTATAACATCAATACTAGTAATAATAATAATAAATAAAAAAACTTATATAGTTATTTATTTCTATTTGTTTATTTATCTGTGTATTTATTATGTTTTCGGGATCCTCTACCATCATATGTTGTGGTGTGTGCTAGTGTTCCATTCTAGTTTCCTATTCAGGCTAGGTTTATTTTCGATTATGTGTGTAGCTTCTGTAATTTGTCTGATTGTTGCATCTGTTCTATGTGTGGGCAATGTTTTAATTTCTATGTTGTTGATTGATCCCCCGTGTTCCTGTTTGGCGTGTTGGTACAGAATCGATGAGCTTTTACCTTCCTTGAGTTCTCTCCAATGTTCATTTACAGTTAATTCGAGGAAGTCTTATCCTCATTAGGGATTCCTCAAAGAATTCCGTTGGTTTAATCCCTGCCATATAATGCAAAAGTCATTGGTATATGTTAGGGATTATTGAAATTATCAACTTCGGGGGCAAACAATGGAGAATAAATGGATGTTTGAATAAATTATTTGTATGTAACAAAGAGATGAAAGTTTCTGTTTAAAAACATAACACTAGAGATAAATTGATTACAGGTTGAAAGGCTCAAAACATAACGTAAATTAAAGTAAGGAAGCTACATATATGTTTCAGTTCTTTTACCTAGTTGATCGGAATTTCCAAGCATTTAGGATAATGCTAAGAAAGGTATCATATTTTAACTATGTAATGGTAGGACTTCTTCAGGGTTAATATAAAGCTCATGGAACTTAGATAATCATTTTTCTTTTTAAGGATGTCTAGAGTATCAGTGGGTTAAAAAAGCTAAAAGCTACGTATGGTAAGTGTTTTTGATTGATGAGTTTTATATATTTGTGAATATACTATATATTATAATTTGAAACCAAATAAATAACGAGATAAAGAAAGTAGGCGTAACATTTAAAATCGAGCTAAAGATAAAATAAAATAAAAATGATAATAATAACATATAAACATAAAATAAAATAAAAATAAAACCTATCGATTATTCTCATTGGTTTGATAATTGATACTGCTCTCTATCTTTTCACAATTGTATCTATCATTAAACCAATAATAATAATCTATGGGTTTTATTTTATATTTTTATGTTTTTACTGTCGTTTTTATTTCATTTTAGTTAGCTTGATTTTAATTTTTATGCATTCTTTATTTATATAATTATTTATTTATTTCTTTTCAAATTACAATACATAATATACATAAATGTATATATATATATATATATATATATATGTTTGTGTGTGTGTATGTATGAACGTACGTACGTATGTATGTATGTATGTATGTATGTATGTATGCATGTACGTATGTATGTATGTATGTATGTATGTATGTATGTATGTATGTATGTATGTACGTATGTACGTACGTATGTACGAATGTATGTATGTATGTATGTATGTATGTATGTGTGCATGTATGCCTTTGCGTTTGTGTTTGTCCTCACCATCACTTGACGAGACGTATTAGTTTTCTGTCGTCTTATTGATCTGGTTTAAGAGTCCGACATATCAATTAACGTGTATTGCGGTGGTTTTGATATTTAAAAAAAACCTTTCAAGGCGGTGCTTCAGTATGGAGTACTGCCCTTCCCGAAAAAAATTCTAATGACTGAAAACAAGTAAAAAATTAACGTTTAAAAGTAGAAGAGAAGAAAGGGGGAAAGAAAAGAAGAAAGAAAAAGAATTTTGCATCTCAGCCTCATTTCAAAGTACATAACCAACTTAAAACTAATATCAGACAATCTATCTCTCTATATATAAAACTGAGAATGTGTGTCTGTCTGTCTGTCTGTGTGCTTCCCTAAAACTTGAGAACTGCACAACCAATTTCATTCAAATTTTACACATGCCTTACTTAGGGTCCGGGAAGTGTCATCGGCAAAAAATGTTCAACTTCTTGCCTAGAGCGAGCCCATAGCAATATCATATCTTCTCCACTATTTCAGTATTACGTGTTAAAAGTGAAACAAAAACATTTCTCTATTTTATGTCAGATGCTTTCACTTTAACAATAAAAATAACAATAACAATTGAATTATATGTAGTAAGTAATAATTAAAATCAAACTAAAGTATAATATAATCGTAACATAACAAAAGTAAAATTAGCAATTGGTATAAAATTGCATCAATGACT
>NC_043021.1:27891954-27949454 GCF_006345805.1 Octopus sinensis
ACATAACGCTTTGTATAGCAGCAAAATCTATAAATTATTTTACATTACACACATTCACTCATACACACATATACTGGCCTCTATCTATCTATCTATCTATCTATCTATCTATCTATCTATCTATCTATCTATCTATCTATCTATCTATCTATCTATCTATCTATCCATATATATATAGTGTGTGCGTGTATAGGTGTGTGTGTAGTGTGTGTGTGCTTCATGATTTTATAGCTCTATTTATCCTGTAGAATAGAAGGCACGAATTTATCTGCAGCCTAGGTTGAGTCAAAAGGTGTTTATCTAAATCAAGATTTAATCAATAGTTCAAACAAATCACATATGGAAAGCGGTCATTCATGGGAGTACCTCCTGTCATATTTTGTTCTCAATTGCCGTCGATGTGTCAGGAAGTCAATCGTACGCTTATATCATTTGGTTGGTCAAGAGGCAAAAACTCCCTGCACCTTTTTCAACATCATCCACATTGCTGAATCGCTGTTCGTGCAGGAAAAGTACCATGGCCCAGAAAAGGTGGTAGTTTGATGGTGCAAGGTTGGGAAGGGAATCAGGATGAACTACCACTTCCAGCCCTTCAAGTTCCTCATGTTAAGACTTGATCGCATTGGCAATGCCATGCTGTGGGAATGCGCGTCGTCGACTGACCAATGCCGTACTGCTGGCTTTCAAAGTACTATATACATGCTGCAGTTCTTGAACGTAACGGGTACCAGTCTCAGCATGACCCTCTGAGAAAAGCTCAATGTGCTGCATCCCCAATAGAATTCACACAAACACTATGACGCTTTGTCCAATGGCCTTTTTGAAAATAGGTTTTGAAGGCACTGAATATTTCAATAAGGATTCGACGACGACCGTTCGCTCGGAGAAGTTCCTCCTCTCTGTTCGAAGGTTTTATTTACCTAGTTTCGGTGGAATACATCCACTTGTTTTCAATAATAGAAATATTAAAATTACTAAGTCTCTCTATTTGTGTATCAAATAGCTAACTTAAGGCAATGGCCCCATGGAGCTAATAAGCGGACAGCTTTATTCTTATTTTTATAAGAATGCCATATTAGTATGGCGATAACTATTAATTTCCAGGAACGCTGCCGTGTTCTCTTTTAGAGAGACTTAGTAATTTTGATATTTCTATTATTGAAAACAAGTGGATGTATTCCACCGAAACTAGGTAAAATAAAACCTTCGAACAGAGATAGTCGGAAGCGACACCTACTGGTCTGACTACGCTACATTGACAAGGGGCAATACCCCGAAACGCGTCTGTAGCTGTCGATCAAGTAGTGTGGAGCGACTGACCTCCCTTGTTCGAAGGTTATATGGATACAGTTTGTGTATCAAATAGCTAACTTAAGGCGATGGCCTCATGGAGCTAATAAGCGGACAGCTTTTTTCTTATTTTTATAAGAATGCCATATTAGTATGGCGATAACTATTATTTTCCGGGAACGCTGCCGCTGTTCTCTTTTAGAGAGAGAAGTGCATGCCATCAAAGTGACACTGTGGTAAAATATACAAAGCCCAGTATACCCATCATGACTACGCGTCTGATAAGGGTACACGAGGCACATGCACCACAACCATATGTGTGTGACATGGTGATCTCATATCAAGATAAACTGCAATGACCTTGCAGGTGGGGCCCAGTTAGAATTTTCTTCTGGTTGAGTAACCCATCCCGCTCAAAAGGTCCCTGAATAAGGGTTGTTTAAGGATGTTGAACGAAACACCCATGTTTCCAGAGGTGAATTATTCAAACCCCAAAAATTCCCTCTCAACACGTGGCTATGATGCTCCTCCACTACTTCTGCTCCTGATCAGAGATACACATATCGTCAGCCACTAAGGGACATGCTCAACTGGTTAAGGTCAAACAACTGACTATTATTATCATTATTATTATTATTATTATTACTATTAGTAGTAGTAGTAGTAGTAGCAGCAGCAGCAGCAGCAGCAGCAGCAGTAGTAGTAGTAGTAGTAGTAGTAGTAGTAGTATTACTATTGTAATACTCCTCAAGGATCTACAGGTTTGTTTGTTAGCAATAATAAGGAGCAATGCACGAAATACTCGGCTTTTTAACCACTCTGTATTTTCTACAAATTGGAAATGATATATAACACACACACACACATATATGAATATATATATACATATATATGTATGTACCTATATGCATACATATACATTATACAGACACGAAGGTAATATTTCGAAAGCAGTATTGTCGTGAAAACAGCAGAAAGTATGGGTAGTAGGAAATAAAAAAAAACAAAAGACCGCCAAAGGACTAGAACCTGCAGCACTCGAATTACCGATCGGGTCCTCTACCATTAAACGAAGCTGCTCACTGACCACTAACTCCGTCAGATTTAGCGCTAAATACATAATTTATATACAAACTGTTCATTTTGTTTGTAAAAGCGTTGAATGTGTATCGCATTAAATGTAATAATACTCAATCTTTCTGCTGTTTCCGAGGCTCTACTGTGTTCGAAATATTACCTTCTGGTCTGTACAATACAACACACAATCGGCGCTTCTAAATGCAAAATAAAATGCTTATATATATATATATATATATATATATATATATATATATATTATATATATATATATATTATATATATATATATATACACATAATATAATAAGAGTAAATAATATCTTTAATGGTTTTTAAAAAAAGCAACAATTATTTACGGGTAGATTTCGGCATGTAAATATAACCATTAACGGTAGGAACTTTTATAAAAGTTTAATATATATTTTTGTATATGAATAAAAGAGGCATGCAACAGGTTGCTTAGCCACATACCGAAAAATTAGAAATAGCAGTCAGAGACTGCTGTAGAAAGTAGAAAATAGAAATAAACAGTCTTTGACTGCTATTTCTAATTTTTCGGTATGTGGCTAAGCAGCCTGTTGCCTGCCTCTTTTATATATATATATATAATGGGAAGCTTTATGAAAATAGACAAAAGACGAAGGCAGGTGGAAGACAAACTAACAATTGTATTAGTATGGCGCTCAGGAAATATAAATAAAACAAGTCTTTAACGTTTCGAGCCTACGCTCTTCAACAGAAAGATACACAGAGAGAAAAAAAACACAGAAAGAAGGAGAGAAAAAAAATGCGTGCAGTAGCTAACGAATCAACATGGCGATCTGATTTCGGCCAGAGGTCAAAGATCAAACATGAGACGCGAGAGCGAAATAAGGGGAGATAATAGGGTTGATAATAGGGTTGATAATAGGGCTGAAGGACCAGCTAATAGTGCGTAGGAGGGGTCTGGACGTGTGTATGTATAGGGTTGGTGTATGTATGTATAGGGTTGGTGTATGTATTAGTATGTATAAGGGTGTGTGTGTGTGTGTGTGTGTGTGTGTGGTGTGTGTATGAGAGAGTATTAGTGCGTAGGATTGGTCTGGACATATATATATATATATATATATATATATATATATATATATATATATATATATATAGAATGGTTGTATACTGTCAATCTAACGTAAACGTGACAGTAGGGGGTTACACCACCGCTGTTTAGCCCTAGGAAGCATCGACGCCTCCTGATGGCTTTGACACATTTTTCCTGCGTCCTTATATACATTTACGAGGGGGAGACAAACACCCCCAGCAGCCAGACGTGCATCTAGAGACACGCATGTTCCAGGATCATTGTCCTTCATCGGTCTAGAGTAGCAGTAGCCCGCCAGCTGTTGATATCTGCCTCGATTCGCAAATGTATATATCTAATTTCAGTGAAGTTTATTCACTGATTACCAAAATCAGAAATATTAAATATATACATTTGCGAATCGAGGCAGATATCAACAGCTGGTGGGCTACTGCTACTCTAGACCGATGAAGGACAGCGGTGGTGTAACCCCCTACTGTCACGTTCACGTTAGATTCACAGTATACAACCATTCTATCGCCCCACCACCGTACATATCTCTATGAGAGATTTAGAAATTTAATATTTCTGATATGTATCTATATATATATATATATATAGGTTTTCTAAAGCGTTCGATTCTGTAGATAGGTACAAGATGTTTGAAATCCTTAAGCTCTATGGGATACCAGACAAAATCATTTCTGCCATCAAGGTCCTCTACACAGATACGTCTTCAACCATCTTAACCCCTGACGGAGAAATATCATCTTTCTCAATCAAAGCCGGAATACTGCAGGGAGACACACTCGCCCCATTTCTTTTCATCATTGTTGTTGATTATGTGCTACGTATGTCAGTTGATACCATCTCTGGCAAGGGCTTTGAAATAAAACCAAGAAGTCCCAGACACCCAGCTGAGTACTTGACAGACACTGACTTTGCTGACGACATCGCTCTTATCAGTGATTCTCTCTCCAATGCCCAGTCTCTTTTACAATCTCTTGAACAAGCCTCAAATTGTGTAGGTCTTTACCTCAATGAGGCCAAAACTGAATACATAAACAAGTGCCTGTCCAACAGTGATTGCATCATCCACACTCTCAACAGTGCGCCCTTAAATATGGTTTCTGATTACAAATATCTTGGGTCATACATATCATCATCTGGAAAAGACTTTCTAACTAGAAAGGGTATGGCCTGGTCAGCCTGTAATGACATGCATAAGATCTGGTCATCAAATCTAAGTAAAGACTTCAAACTTGAAATATTCAAAGCCACAGTCGAACCAATCCTACTATATGGCTCAGAAACCTGGACGTTATCAAAGAAGCTTGAGAGGCGGTTGGATGGAACCTACACTCGCCTCCTTATGAGAGCTCAAAATCTCTCGTGGAGGCGCCATCCAACTAAAATGCAAATATATGGGAAATTACCACCTGTGTCATCTCTTGTGAAAGGTAAGAGAGTCCAGTTTGCTGGACATTGTTGTAGAGCTGAAAAAGAAGTAATTTCTACTCTTCTCCTCTGGAAGCCATCTACTCGCAACACCAGAGGGCGCACACTCTCCTACCCTGATGTAATCTCCAGGGATACAGGCATCCAGCAACAGGACCTCCGTAATGCTATGATGGACCGTGAAGTCTGGCGCAACATGGTAAATTCCATTGTCTCGACCACGGTCGAACAATGATGATGATGATGATGATGCTTATATATATATATATATATATATATATATATATATATATATATATATATCACACATATGTATGTACGTATCTCTATCTATCTATCTATCTATCTATCTATCTATCTATCTATCTATCTATCTATCTATCTGTCTATCTATCTGAATGCGCGTGGCTTGGGGTCTCCTTGGAAACAAGGATACCTCCTAAATGACATCAAGTCACATGATTTGGGAATCATAGCCATAAGTGAGACCAGACTCCACGAGCCACGGGCCCTAAAGTCCATGTTTGGCGGACAGTTTAACATTTATTTCGCTCCCTGTCTGCCGAGGATGGGCGGTAGTGGCACCGCGGTACTTTTTCACAAGAGCCTGGATCTCGAAGTCAAGACGATATTCGTAGACCCGGAGGGTAGACTGATCGTTCTGGATGTTGACGGCAGCAATGGGTGCGCTTTTCGACTCGTATCAGTCTACGCACCGCCCTTAACAGGTCGGGCGGATTTCTTTCGACGTCTAGAAGTATTCTTGGGAACGTCTCGTCCTTTACTCTTAGTGGGGGATTGGAATGCTACCTTGGACACGCATGTAGACTACGTGGGTAGAGACAGAAACAGAAGGGGATGCAAATGCCTCAGAGACCTGCTCAGACGATTCCAACTGTCTGACAGGTACCGACTCGACCACCCAAATGCACCAACGTGGACATGGAGCAACCGCAGTGGGTTCGTCGAGATCGTATCTAGATAGGATACTGTGTAGGGCAGTAGACAAGGATAACTTAGGATGTCCACAATTCCACACAGTCAGCTACACGGATCACAAATTGGTGACGTGTACGCTAGACTTAGATAAGGCACATAGACAGGGTCCTGGGTACTGGAACTGAACGCATCATTCCCGTCCAGACAAGTTTTCAGAGACCGGATTAGCACACTAGTAAACAGGGCTTTGACGGGAGCCATCATCAACAACAAAATGGTGTTTGCCCTCAAGAGAGCAGTAAAAGCAGAAGCGATTAGGTACAGCAAAGCACTAGCCATAGATAGAAATAGAGTAGAGGGTGAGCTAGTTAAGAGCTAGAAGAGGCAATTAGAAGCGGCATCGCATCCGACGTTTTGGCGGCGAGGTTGGCCCTCGACCAACACTTCAACGCCAAACACGAAGGATGTGCTGTCAGAGCTAGGATGCGTGCTCTAAGGAACGAAGGTGTTGGAGCCGCGAGAGAGGCCCGGGTGGCAGAGGCGCAACAGGGCAACAAAGCCACCATTCGGTCACTGGTAGATGAACAGGGGCGCGAATTGCTCGAGCCAAGTAAAATGTGTGAGGCCTTCAGCAGCATTTTGCCCGACTGTTCGGGACGAGTGGAGGGCAAGAACGTAGGGTAGACTTCAGTGCCTACCTACATAGCCTGCCACGACTCTCGACAAGAAAGGCAGGGTGCTGCGAAGGTGCCATCACGGCGGCGGAAGTGCGGGAAGCGATGGCAGAATGCTCGAGGGACAAATCACCGGGTTTGGATGGTCTACCCTACGAATTTTACTATTGTATGCCAGACTTGTTTGGAGACGTCTTGGCAGCGTATACTGCAACTGGCAGCAAAACGGGAGCATACCCGGTTTTGTGAGTCGAGGAGCTGTAACTCTGCTGAGAAAGATCCAAACAAGGGAAACATTATAGATAACTTTAGGCCAATCACTCTGCTCAATGCAGACCTCAAAATTTTGACAAAGGTGTTAGCCAAGAGGTTGGCGCTTGTCATGGAGAAACTGGTCGACAACGCACAAACGTGCGCCGTGCCGGCCGGAGCATCCATGACAACCTCCATCTGATGCGCTACATCATAGACAGGTAGTTAACGAACCTGGCATGGGTGGGGCCCTGATCAACTTGATCAATCGAAAGCCTTTGATAGGGTAGACCATCGATACTTGGGGGCGGTCCTGAGAGCGGCTGGTTTCGGTCCCGTCTTCCGCGGCTGGATAGCTGCCTTGTACAGGGGCATCCGTTCGGTAATTCGCGTAAATGGACATCTATCGAGACCCTTCGACATTGCACGTTCGGTCCGTCAGGGATGCCCCCTCTCGGCGCTTCTATACGTATTGACTCTTGAGCCACTACTGCGGAAGCTGGCGACTCTGAGGGGCATCCCGCGAGAATTAGGATGCGGGACGAGCGTGTCTGCATACGCGGACGACGTCACCGTCATAGTGTCAAGCCACGAGCACATCGAGCGGGTCGGCGAGACACTGAAAGACTACGAAGCGGTGACAGGAGCAAAAATCAACCGGGAAAAGTCAGTGGGCTTGCGGCTCGGCACCTGGAGAAGCAAACCCATGCCGTCCACCAGTACCTCCGTCGTGGGACGCTGGACAGACGGCCCGGTTGAGTTGCTCGGGGTCTGGTTCGGTCCGGACCTCCAAATGGAGAAGAACTGGAACGAGATAACGAGTAGGGTGGTCACTCTCGCCCAGCAATGGGCCGAGAGGAAACTGTCCCTAAAAGGTCGGGCGGAGGTGGTGAACGCGTACATCGCGTCCATCATCTACTACCGCCTGACCGTCGTACCTTATCCCGACCCTACCATCACCAAACTAGAACGCATCCTCTTCCGCTTCTTGTGGAAAGGATGCGTCCCGATGGTCAGGCGATCCATTTGCTGTCAACACCCGTTAAAAGGAGGGCTGGCATGCCGTGGTTGATGATGCGCAGACACGCGCTGAGACTGCGACATCTCCGGCTCTATGTAGACGACGGTGAACAGGTGTGGTCGCCGTTTGTGAGGCACGCATTCCCGCAACTCGTCTCCATGACCGAACTACAGTCGTGGATCAAAAAGAGGCCGAAGAAGGGCGAATGGCAACCGCGAGTGTCGCGTTGCTCTCAAGCAACTCTGCCGTCCCGGGTCGACCTTGAGTGACTTCAACACAACCAAAGCATTCTATAGGGGATTAGTGGAGGGGAGGTACGACGACGAGCTCGGGGCAAACCTGGGCGTCGACGAGGAATACCTGACCCGCCTGTTTCAAACGACTTTCGGCCCGGGACCTATGGACAACTTCCAGAGATCCCTGGCCTGGCGGTGCTACCGAGAAGCGCTATACCCGTTCGGGATAAGCTCTATAGGCATGGCTCGAGAAACACGGGGCCGACCTGCCCGAGATGCGGGCAGAGCGACGAAACCGCTCTGCACGCAATCGTGCAGTGTCCAGCAATTTCCCACCTGTGGGCTTATGTCGAACGACTGCTGTCACGTGTGGGACGTGTCGGTTTATCAGCCGAGTCTATCGTTAATATCGTCACGCCTCCTTCCTTCAAACGGGAAGGAAGAGCTATTTTTATCATACTTGTGGCTATGGCGAAAGAATGTATCTGGTGGACGCGTCTGAAAGGATTAGAGACAAACACTTTCTCTCTGGTCAATCTCTCATCACTTCTTCAAGTATCACTTGAAGAAAAAAGTGAGAGTAGAGAGGCAAGTTTTGTCTAGTGAATGTTTTAAAAAAAGATGGGTGAATGTAGCAAGGATGGCACGTATGAATGACGAAGCCACCTTGACTATGATTCTATGAACCGTAAAAATTAATACAGAGAGTTGCTTATTTGCAAAAAAAAAAAAAAAAAAAGAAATATAACATGTGACTTCATTGACCGAGGTTACCGTGGTCTTTTCCGTAGGCTTTTCTTTCCACGGGTAAACCTCACCTGTCCCCCCCTTTACACTTCATATTGACATTTCTGTGATAACGATCCCTATTGATCAATTTTTTTCCTCCTCCCCCCCTTTTTTTTTACCCCCCCCCCCTTTTTTTTTTGTCCTCTTTCTCTCCTTTTACGATCCCTTTTGATCGACCCCCCCTTTTTTTTATTTTATTTTTATTTTATTTTATTTTTTTTCTTATTTTTTATTTTTTTATTTTTATTTTTTTTAAACCTTCAAAAGAAAAGCCCTACCTTGTAATTTGTTCTATCTGTGTGCAGCCCTGTGTGGCTAATAAAGAAACATATCTATCTATCTATCTATCTATCTATCTATCTATCTATCTCTATCTATCTATCTATCTATCTATCTATCTATCTATCTATCTATCTATCTATCTGTCTATCCATATATATATATATATAGTATATATATATATATAATATATATATTATATATATATATATATATATATATATATTATATTATATATATATATATGTAAATGTCAATAATATAATATTTGCGTCAAGAATACGTATCACATTTTGCAGTAGTGGTTTCGATTATTCGATAATTCTACACTAGTGAAAATAATAACAACAGCGACATTCATTCTCATCGATTTTCATCATGTATAAATATCTTTGAACAGCGGTTTGACTCGGCAACTAATAAATGCATGGAAAAAATTTGTATTCCATGGCTGTGTGTTTTGGACAACGGAAAATATTTGCTTTGTCGTAAGTAAATATTCACTGTGAGCCACATGTATTCATATAAGCTTGCATATAGACACTCACAAAAACACACGGCACACGTATGTGTGTATGTGTGTGTGTGTGTGTGAGTGTGTATATGTATGTGTATACATAGATGCGTTTAATCGGACAGGATAAGTATTTTTATATTTGTTGCATTAAGTGACTTTTATGAAATATTATCGGTTTCCATGTGTATGTCCATCTTATCAAATAAGATAAAATTTCAAAGTGAAGGATTAGCAAGAAGAAAAAATTAAAGAAGTTTCTTCTCATCTCATATTCTGTACGTTGTTTGATATTTTCTTTAATTTCTCGTCTCATATATATTATATATATACATATATATATTTACATAAAATACATGTATATATATATATATATATATATATATATATATATATATATATATATATATATATATATATATATATATATATATATATCTCAGACCCTAAGACCTGTTAGACTATGGCTTCTTTAAAATATGGAGAGAGAAACTATACTGATATATTCGTATTTTAAAGATGCAATAGGCCGACAGGTCTTAGGTTCTGAAGTTACGCCATAAAGGTACCTTTTTTGGCGAGAAACCCAGGATGACCCCATAAACCGGCCTTCTCCAGCAATTAATATAGACTGCTCTACTTCTTAGACTCTGTTTCTTCTCCAGATTTATGATTCTCTAAAAAAAAACGATCATATATATACATATACATATACATATACATATGTGTGTGTGTATATATATATATATATATATATACATATATAAATACGTATATATATGTGTGTGTGTGTGTATAGATGAGCAGAATTTAGGTTAGTTAATATATGATCCGCTCATACCTAAACAATGCGCTTAGCATTAACACTTCATTATATATATATGTTAATTACATTATTTACATTTGACGGATATTTGTCCTCATCTTGTCAGTAAAATTCACTCCATAATTGCCCAGAGGCATATGGCGCAGTGGTTAAGACCGCGGGCTACTAACCTCAATATTACGAGTTCGATTCCAAGCAGTAACCTGAATAATAATAATAATAATAATAATAATAATAATAATAATAATAATAATAATAATAATAATAATGATGATGATGATGATAACAACAACAGGAACATCGAATAATACCTTAGGAATGAGAACCCAGGTTCGAAATTTCCCTAAGACTCCTGATGAAGGCTGGAGGATATATCAGCCGAAACATTGTGTTAACAACAAACAAGATGAGGACAAATATCCGTGAAATGTAAATAATGTACATAATACCTCATCCTTTAAATAAAGAACTATATATATATATATATATATATATATATATATATATATATATATATATATATATATATATACATACATATATGCATATATACATATGTATACGTACATACTTATATGTTTACATATATACATATGCATCTGTGGGCACAGGACGTCATAAAACATACACAACAAAGAATACGAAGTACGAGGACATGGAATAAGGGCTTTGTTTGTAAGCAACGAAAGAAATAAAATGTAAAACAAGACAGGCAACACAAGGAACGGCCCTTCATCGGTTGTCGGCTGTTTTTCTAGTCTGTATTTCGAACATAAGCGCTTGGTTAAGTGATTAGAGTGTTGAACTCATGATCGTAAGGTTGTGGTTTTGATTCTTGGACCGGGCGATGCGTTGTGTTCTTGAGCAAAACACTTCATTTCACATTGCTCCAGTCCACTCAGCTGGAGTAATGTGAAATGCGTAATCCTGCGACGGACCGGCGTTCCGTCCAGGTGGGGAATATCTACGCCATTGAAACCGGGAAACCGGCCCTTATGAGCCTGGCATGGCTCAAGAAGGAACATTTATTTATATGCATATATACATATATATATGTATATACTTACATATATATGTATATATACATGCAAAAAGACGTTGAACAAAATGAGAGACGAAAACATAAAAATAAAAACAAGAAACGAACTTTTTTTCCAACAACGAAATAAACAAATAGATAAACGAGACATATTCCTCTTCTTCAGTTGTCCCTGTTTCATCTACTCCGTGAATAGAAGGTAAGGACAAGACGCGACTTCGTTGAAACAGCCCTTCCCACAAAGCAGATTAAATAAAATTTGGGTCTTTTGCGGAGGGTGAAGGTGGTAACAAGAACAGGACAGTGAGAACAAAGCAGTAAAAACAAACGGTGAGGGCTGTTAAGTCAAGACGATAGAAAAATTATTATGAACGCAAGGAAGACGAGCTTATGAGAGGAGACAGTAGAAGCACGTGCTGTCTTTAGGAAGGTAGTGAGCAGAAAGATAGATTCTCTTTGTCACGTGTCAGCGACGAGAGAGTCGAGGAGGAGGAGTGAGAGAGAGGGAACGGTGAAGAGGAGAGGAGAAGAATAGGGAAGGATGGGAGAGAAAACCAGAAAAGAAGAACAAGAGAGGGAGAGAGATAGACAGAGAAGAGATAGTATATAATATATATTTACTGTAGTACGATCTTTCGTAATGTGTCGCACTTGACAGCACCAATAACAAGAAAGCAGCACGTTAGCGTTTTAGGGTGTGTAAATATTATTTAGTAACAATTTGCATCAGCTGTAAATTGAATAAAAACAGGATGTAAAACACATCTACCTCATGTATTTGAAGACTGACTTCGAATATTTGAGGATGTCGATTTGAGTCAAAATTAATTTTGTACACACACACACACACACACTATCTCTCCGATCTGTTAAATGACTGCTTCTGCTATTATATATAATAAATTGCATAATACGCATGCGCTATGTGTATTGCTATGATGTTTCATTGGTCACCAAGAAGTTGTTGAAAGAATGGCAAACGATGGAATAAATAACATGGCATTCACTGCAGTCTTCCCTTGTTTCTCTTCCCCCTATCTCCCCTTCTCTCTCTCTCCATCTATCTACAGGCACCACCAAGAGGGGAAGTCCTGAGTCTTATCATTAATGGTGCGAGACTGAGGATTACCGTTTGTTTGAAAAGTGATGAAGAATTAGGAACCCTCAGTGTGTGTTTCCCGTCCGCTTCTATACGTATATGTTTTGGGTTTATTTCCAATGCATTTTTCATTATATATATATATATATATATAATATATATATATATATATATATATATATATATATATATATATATATATATATATATATGTACATATATATGTACATATATATGTACATATATATATACATATATATATGTACATATATATATACATATATATATGTACATATATATATACATACATATACAGCCCTCTGACAAATATATACAAATACGCGTACACATATGCAATAAACTAGAGTATCAACTAATAGTGAAGCTAGTAGTCGTATTATCTAACGTTAAACTTCTGTGATGTAGCGGCTGACGAGGTACGATAGCTACCGAAATATAGACATTCAATGAAATGGACATCCATTTATAAATTTTTCTTGAGATCCGTTCTTCCGATTAATTTTGTTCCTTTAGTTATGGAATCACAGCGCTGAATATCTGTTTAGTCTTCGAGCAGTCACGATGATTCAGTTTATCTTGATTAAGTGTACGCTATATAAGTATATATACAACTATGTAATGTATACACAGACGCGCATACACAGATCCTCTACCACTACAAATATATGAGTGTATCTATATTTATGCGTATGTCTATTCACATATCTGTGTATACATATATATATATGTGCGTATGTATGTGTGTGTATACATACATACATACATACATACATACATAGATACATACATACATACATACATACATATATATATGTGTGTGTATATATATATATATATATATATATATGGAGCTGCAATGGCCCAGTGGTTTGGGAAGTGGACTTGCGGTTGTAGGATCGCGGTTTCGATACCCAGACCGGGCGTTGTGAGTGTTTATTGAGCGAAAACACCTAAAGCTCCAAGAGGCTCCAGCAGGTGGGGTGGTGGCGATCCCTGCTGTACTCTTTCGCTGCAACTTTCTCTCACTCTTTCTTCTGTTGGCCTGCTCGCTTAGCCAGCGGGGTGGCGTCATTTGAAGGCTAAAACAATGCGAAGCGCATTGTGACCAGCGATATGTAGCAACATCTGATAGCCCAGTCGGCCAGTGTGATATATATATATATATATATACGGTTTAAGTAATTGAGATTCAAGTGAATTCTAATGAATTCACATGAATATAGTCCTTAACTAGGATGCACCGGAAATCTATATGGTGTTAAACATACGACAAGTGGGGTGATTACAAATAGGAAAAAAGCAACAAGAATGGATTAAAATCTCGGTACAATTGTTTCGTACGATGACATCTTTAATAAGCTACAAAAAATGCAGTAAATACAGATGGCTCGTACTCGTCAGACGAAAAAACATCAGAGAATTCCCAAACATCAAAAGGGGTAGATACAAATGAGGGTGTAAGATTAACTGCATAGAAGAAAGTTCGATTCCTGGAGATCCGATGAAACGTCCTAAACTTACAGAATTTGTGCATGTCCATATATAGCTCATATTGAATTGCTAATCAAGTTATTCGAAGAAATTTCGGATACAGTCATGTGAAATTTCTGAAAATCCGAGTAAGAAGCAAAGTGACTGTCATATCGTGTAGAGGAACAGATTGTTATTGAAATTTACAAGAATCACAGATAAGTTCGATTCCTGGAGATCCGATAAAAAGTCTTGAACTTACAGAATATGTGCATGTCCCTATAGTTCATAATCCAGTTATGTGAAGAAATTCTATAGCTATTGGTTGTATTTATTATATGACATTCCTTATTACTAACAGCAATATTATATGACATTCATTACTAACAGCAATTATTATATGACATTCCTTATTACTAACAACACCTGGTTTATGCAGGTTAAATAACATCATCTATAAATGCTCCATAACCACAGATAATAATAAATTCACTTATGTTGGATGTACTGTAAATTTAAAAAAAAGATTGAATAACCATCTTTCCTCCTTCAGATTACGTCATAAAGCTGATAGCACCACTCTTTCTAGTAAAATTTGGGAACTAAAAAACAATAATATCAAATATAACCTTAATTGGGAATTAGTCAGAAGAGCAATACCCTATAAAAATAGCAGAGTAGGTTGTCAACTTTGCTCCATGGAAACATTTGAAATACTAATGTATAGAAAAAAATAGAGAAATTTCATTAAACTGCAGAATTGAACTTGGAAAATCTTGTATACACGCTCGAACTAAGACTCTTAAATATTTTAAATGATATATTAATTGACAACTGTATATTAAAATCACTTTGTATAAAATCACTTTGATTTATACATTACTCCTACATAGTACATTATATATATAACTAGACAGATACGATCTAACTAGCTATGATTATATTCTCTCTCTAACTGTACTATTTAATACTTATTGATTTAAGTTATTTGATTTATTTCTATTAGACTATATAAATAATTTAAATTTTGCTCTATTTTTATCTCCATTTCTTAGCCTATTTCACTTTAACCCACCTATAAAAAATTAGTTAATTAAATCTCTTAGTTTCTTTTACACTAATAATTAATTCTGCTAATCCCAAACCTATTGTAATGTATTGTAATATAATATAATATAATATAGTATAATAATAATATAATTGTTTGGTTTCATTAAAAAACAACTCCTTTTTTCTTTCCTCTCTAATGACCTCTCATTGTAACCTGACAATCTATTAATAGTAACATTTATAAATAAAGAAATAAATTGTTGACCTCAGTTCGAATTTTGCACCAAACAAGCTTAGATTTTTCTTATAGTATTAACTTGTGTCCATCCCCTTAGCTTCCCGTTCCCTTCTCTTTGATAGCATTAATAGCAGTAACTGATTAAATTCTAGTTCCTTCCTCTTCTCTCTGCGATTCTTGTAAATTTCAATAACAATCTGCCTCTCTACAGAATAAGACTGTCATTTTGCTTCTCATTCGGATTCCCTGATATTTTCGCATGATTGTACCCAAAATTTCTTCACATAACTGGATTATGAACTATAGGGACATGCACATATTCTGTAAGTTCAAGACTTTTTATCGGATCTCCAGGAATCGAACTTATCTGTGATTCTTGTAAATTTCAATAACAATCTGTTCCTCTACACGATATGACAGTCACTTTGCTTCTTACTCGGATTTTCAGAAATTTCGCATGACTGTATCCGAAATTTCTTCCCATAACTTGATTAGCAATTCAATATGAGCTATATGTAGAGATGCACAAATTCTGTAAGTTTAGGACGTTTCATCGGATCTCCAGGAATCGAACTTTCTTCTATGCAGTTAATCTTACACCCTCATTTGTATCTACCCCTTTTGATGTTTGGAAATTCTCTGACGTTTTTTCGGCTGACGAGTACGAGCCATCTGTATTTACTGCATTTTTTGTAGCTTATTAAAGATGTCATCGTACGAAACAATTGTACCGAGATTTTAATCCATTCTTGTTGCTTTTTTCCTATATATATATAATATATATATATATATATATATATATTATATATATATATATATATATATAATATATATATATATATATATAATATATATATATATATATATATATATATTATATATATATATATATATCATATATATATATTTATATTAGAGACATATTTACATATATATTTATATACATACATATAAACACACAGAGGAAGGTTCAGGTGTGGCAAGAAGTTTGCTTCCTAACTACATTGCTTCGGGTTCAGTCCTATACTATAGCGTCTGGCCGATCAAAGCCTTCCGAGTGCAATTGGTAGACGGAAACTGAAAGAAGACGATCCTATATATGTGTTTGTGTTTGTGTGTGTGTGTGTGTGTGTGTGTGTGTGTGTGTGTGTGGACGAATATTCGCTCGTATCTATACAGACGCAAAACAATTAGTGAAGTGATGGTACTCGCCAACACGTCACACTCGCTAGTGAAAGGCGACTCTCGATATTAGTGATAAAATTATGCCGTTTAATAACCACCACCACCACCACCACCACTACTACTACTACTACTACTGTTTGGTTACTGCTGGTAATCTTTCATGATCTACCTATATTATTTGCATGCTTAGAATAGAAACCATGTTTCTTTCCTTTGGTGCATTCCCATTGGCTGCGACGTTTATGTTCTGTGTTTGGGGCGTTAGTTTGTCTGCGTACGCTCCTACATTTTTCTGTGTGTTTGTTGACGTCTGTGCGTCCCTGTATTCTCTTAAATCAGAAGTGTCTAATCATCAGCACGGCAGTGTATTTTGAATGAACAATATATGAAAGCCTGTCTGTGTGTGCCCCTGCTTGTACATATCTGTGCGCATATATATATATATATATATATATGTGTGTGTGTGTGTGTGTGTGTGTGTTTGATTGATGATATCGGTGTTTATTTTATATGATGTGAAATGCCTTCTAGGTTTCTTCCGAGCTCAAGGTTTTTACGTGCATTTATTGAAGAATGAAGGGCGTTTAGCTTTACTGTTAATAAAATCCATTGTAACTATTTGAAAAGGATTCCACGGAAAATAGAAGTAAAAGAATGCTTAAATTAATATACATAAATTATTTCTCTTTTATTAAGATATCCTTGAGGCTTGTATATAAATACTTGATACACTCCTTCAGTATTGAAATCACGCTAAATCTCGCAATAATTACGCGCAAAATACCAAAGAGTATAGAGAACTGAAATAATAAAAGCTAAAAAGCATTAACACTACTGTTATTTTATATTTGTAATGCATTTGATATTTTGCATTACTGCTATTGTAAGGTTTTTAATTAGATAATCATAAGAATGTATGTTGTACTAATATTACGTTATTTCATAGAGGTTAACGCTCTCTGCATCATAAGCATAATTACTGAATATGGGTGCTTCTCTGTTAGGTTTCTATCACCAAAAATATAAGCACACCTCCATAGAAATATTTTGACAAATTTCTTGCATATCGCCCACAAGATCTAACCAAAAAAATGTGTCGGAAGTGTTTCTTTTTTTTTTTTTACAAAGAAAGCATTGAAATAAGTAAATCAAAATTCGGCGTCTGGACCAGATGATACCTAACTAGGAATAATTTAATTGATGCTTTGAAGAGATTTTCTAAGTGGTGAGAAATATAAAGTTCTTGAATATATGTGTATATATATATATACATTTCGGCATACATTGTATAGAGAACATTCAGACAACAAACCTGATGTTTGATAAACATATTAAGAAATTTTGATGAGGTAGACTGCATTACTTACATAATGTTGTGGCAAATGATGCCTCCAACACACATGGAATGTCTAAAGGTACTTTAAAAGCCGTTCGCTCGGAGAACAAAAAGTTTGCCTGAGATCTTAACATAGATAACAGAGTAAGGAGGCGAGCTGGTAGAATCTTTATCATGCCGTGCAAAATAATTAGCGGCATTTCGCCCGTCTTCACTTTCTAGGTTCAAATTCCGACGAGGTCAACTCAGCTTTTGATAATTTCTGGGTCGATAAAATAAATACCAGTCGAGCATTGAGGTCGATGTAATCGACTTACCCTCTATCTGGGCTTGTGCCAAACTTTGAAACCAGACTTGGTAATAGAGAACAGATTTTTGCTCCCCTAAAAGAAACATATATAATCACCAAGAATCACATACCAATCTTTGTGAACAATCCTACAACTAGTTATGAATCCCACGAAATTGAAACGGGGAGGCTGTGTATAAACGCATCAACATTTTGAAACGGCGGCACATTTGTTATAATTTGGTTTACACACATCCAGAAAATGATAAGTCAAAGATCAAAATTACACATTTACTCAGTTTCGTGTGGCTCACAACGATCAAGCCTCCTTTAAACATTATGTTGCGAGCAACCTAGATTTTGAGACTTCATACGACCATTCCTGATTAATGACATAAGAATAATAATAAAGACCAGAAAATCGATTCCATGCTATTACGAAAGCATATCGATGAAAAAGCAAAATGCAGATCTCTTTGATGTATGCATGAGCCAGAGATCATGTACAAATTTTAAACCTTATTGGAATATATATTTTAGCATTATACTACAATACGTAGAACGCCATTAACTGACAGGTTTATTAAGATGACGATCTATTCAGTCACAGAAATCAAAATGAGCAGCGGATCGATAAATTCACGATGGCTCTAATCAATCTATTTCAAACGTAAAGGTTACAGTAATGAAAAGTCTGTTTCGTAGGTACAATATTCAATATTGCAAACACAAACTCCCAATCTTACACTAAATATAATGATTCAATGCTTTATATAAACAAATCTCCCTGACAAAGATGGAAACGATTCTCAAGAATTGTGTATGACGATAAAATTTTAATAGACTGGCGAATATATTAAAATAAAGCACTAAAATTTACGGTTTCTACAATAATGTTCGCATCAACGTTCGGACTGGGAGCCGTAGAAAGGAAATTTTATCGATAAATATAATTAGACAGCAAAAGTTATTTTTCCACACCTGACATAAAAGAATTTTCACCCTTTAAAATATATAACATAGACAAATGTTTAATAAATACCATTTCACGTTAAACAAGTTAGTCAACAATAATGTAACTACCTTGAATAATTACAGAACACAAAAATACTTAAACAAGAATGCAATTTCTTTACTCAAACTCTGTCAGAAGAAACTACCTGAGTATATCATGTGCATAATGTAGAGCTGATAATATCTATCTATCTATCTATCTATCTATCTATCTATCTATCTATCTATCTATCTATCTATCTATCTATCTGTCTGTCTATCTAGCTATCTATCTATCTATCTATCTATCTATCTATCTATCTATCTATCTATCTATCTATCTATCTATCTGTCTATCTGTCTGTCTGTCTGTCTGTCAGTCTGTCTGTCAGTCTGTCTGTCTGTCTGTCTGTCTGTCTGTCTGTCTGCTGTCTGTCTATCTATCTATCTATCTATCTATCTATCTATCTATCTCTATCTATCTATCTATCTATCTATATCTATCTATCTATCTTCTTTTTTTTAAATCCTCCCCTTTTTGTCCTCTTTCTTTCCTTTTACGATCCCTTTTGATCGAAAACCAACCCCCTTTTTTTAACACCAAAAGAAAAGCTCTACCTTGTAATTTGTTCTGTCTGTGTGCAGCCCTGTGTGGCTAATAAAGAAACATATCTATCTATCTATCTATCTATCTATCTATCTATCTATCTATCTATCTCTATCTATCTATCTATCTATCTATCTATCTATCTATCTATCTATCTATCTATCTATCTATCTGTCTGTCTATCTAGCTATCTATCTATCTATCTATCTATCTATCTATCTATCTATCTATCTATCTATCTATCTATCTGTCTGTCTGTCTGTCTGTCAGTCTGTCTGTCAGTCTGTCTGTCTGTCTGTCTGTCTGCTGTCTGTCTATCTATCTATCTATCTATCTATCTATCTATCTATCTATCTATCTATCTATCTATCTATCTATCTATCTATCTATCTATCTATCTATCTATCTATCTTCTTTTTTTTAAATCCTCCCCTTTTTTGTCCTCTTTCTTTCCTTTTACGATCCCTTTTGATCGAAAACCAACCCCCTTTTTTTAACACCAAAAGAAAAGCTCTACCTTGTAATTTGTTCTGTCTGTGTGCAGCCCTGTGTGGCTAATAAAGAAACATATCTATCTATCTATCTATCTATCTATCTATCTATCTATCTATCTATCTATCTATCTATCTATCTATCTATCTATCTATCTATCTATCTATCTATCTCAGAGACCTGCTCAGACGATTCCAACTGTCTGACAGGTACCGACTCGACCACCCAAATGCACCAACGTGGACATGGAGCAACCGCAGTGGGTCGTCGAGATCGTATCTAGACCTATCTAGACCTACTGTGTAGGACAGTAGACAAGGATAACTTAGGATGTCCACAATTCCACACAGTCAGCTACACGGATCACAAATTGGTGACGTGTACGCTAGACTTAGATAAGGCACATAGACAGGGTCCTGGGTACTGGAAACTGAACGCATCATTCCCGTCCAGACAAGTTTTCAGAGACCGGATTAGCACACTAGTAAACAGGGCTTTGACGGGAGCCATCATCAACAACAAATGGTGGTTTGCCCTCAAGAGAGCAGTAAAAGCAGAAGCGATTAGGTACAGCAAAGCACTAGCCATAGATAGAAATAGAGTAGAGGGTGAGCTAGTTAAGAAGCTAGAAGAGGCAATTAGAAGCGGCATCGCATCCGACGTTTTGGCGGCGAGGTTGGCCTCGACCAACACTTCAACGCCAAACACGAAGGATGTGCTGTCAGAGCTAGGATGCGTGCTCTAAGGAACGAAGGTGTTGGAGCCGCGAGAGAGGCCGGGTGGCAGAGGCGCAACAGGGCACAAAGCCACCATTCGGTCACTGGTAGATGAACAGGGGCGCGAATTGCTCGAGCCAAGTAAAATGTGTGAGGCCTTTCAGCAGCATTTTGCCCGACTGTTCGGGACGAGTGGAGGGCAAGAACGTAGGGTAGACTTCAGTGCCTACCTACATAGCCTGCCACGACTCCGACAAGAAAGGCAGGGTGCTGCGAAGGTGCCATCACGGCGGCGGAAGTGCGGGAAGCGATGGCAGAATGCTCGAGGGACAAATCACCCGGGTTGGATGGTCTACCCTACGAGTTTTACTATTGTATGCCAGACTTGTTGGAGACGTCTTGGCAGCGGTATACTGCAACTGGCAGCAAAACGGGAGCATACCGGTTTTGTGAGTCGAGGAGCTGTAACTCTGCTGAAGAAGATCCAAACAAGGGAAACATTATAGATAACTTTAGGCCAATCACTCTGCTCAATGCAGACCTGAAAATTTTGACAAAGGTGTAGCCAAGAGAGGTTGGCGCTTGTCATGGAGAAACTGGTCGACAACGCACAAACGTGCGCCGTGCCGGCCGGAGCATCCATGACAACCTCCATCTGATGCGCTACATCATAGACAGGGTAGTTAACGAACCTGGCATGGGTGGGGCCCTGATCAACTTGGATCAATCGAAAGCCTTTGATAGGGTAGACCATCGATACTTGGAGGCAGTCCTGAGAGCGGCTGGTTTCGGTCCCGTCTTCGGCGGCTGGATAGCTGCCTTGTACAGAGGCATCCGTTCGGTAATTCGCGTAAATGGACATCTATCGAGACACTTCGACATTGCACGTTCGGTCCGTCAGGGATGCCCCCTCTCGGCGCTTCTATACGTATTGACTCTTGAGCCACTACTGCGGAAGCTGGCGACTCTGAGGGGCATCCCGCGAGAATTAGGATGCGGGACGAGCGTGTCTACATACGCGGACGACGTCACCGTCATAGTGTCAAGCCACGAGCACATCGAGCGGTCGGCGAGACACTGAAAGACTACGAAGCGGTGACAGGAGCAAAAATCAACGGGAAAAGTCAGTGGGCTTGCGGCTCGGCACCTGGAGAAGCAAACCCATGCCGTCCACCAGTACCTCCGTCGTGGGACGCTGGACAGACGGCCCGGTTGAGTTGCTCGGGGTCTGGTTCGGTCCGGACCTCCAAATGGAGAAGAACTGGAACGAGATAACGAGTAGGGTGGTCACTCTCGCCCAGCAATGGGCCGAGAGGAAACTGTCCCTAAAGGTCGGGCGGAGTGGTGGTGAACGCGTACATCGCGTCCATCATCTACTACCGCCTGACCGTCGTACCTTGTCCCGACCCTACCATCACCAAACTAGAACGCATCCTCTTCCGCTTCTTGTGGAAAGGATGCGTCCCGATGGTCAGGCGATCCATTTGCTGTCAACACCCGTTAAAAAGGAGGGCTGGGCATGCCGTGGTTGATGATGCGCAGACACGCGCTGAGACTGCGACATCTCCGGCTCTATGTAGACGACGGTGAACAGGTGTGGTCGCGCCGTTTGTGAGGCACGCATTCCCGCAACTCGTCTCCATGACCGAACTACAGTCGTGGATCAAAAAGAGGCCGAAGAAGGGCGAATGGCACCGCGAGTGTCGCGTTGCTCTCAAGCAACTCTGCCGTCCCGGGTCGACCTTGAGTGACTTCAACACAAACCAAAGCATTCTATAGGGGATTAGTGGAGGGGAGGTACGACGACGAGCTCGGGGCAAACCTGGGCGTCGACGAGGAATACCTGACCCGCCTGTTTCAAACGACTTTCGGCCCGGGACCTATGGACAACTTCCAGAGATCCCTGGCCTGGCGGTGCTACCGAGAAGCGCTACCGTTCGGGATAAGCTCTATAGGCATGGCTCGAAAACACGGGGCCGACCTGCCCGAGATGCGGTCAGAGCGACGAAACCGCTCTGCACGCAATCGTGCAGTGTCCAGCAATTTCCCACCTGTGGGCTTATGTCGAACGACTGCTGTCAACGTGGGGACGTGTCGGTTTATCCGCCGAGTCTATCGTTAATATCGTCACGCCTCCTTCCTTCAAACGGGAAGGAAGAGCTATTTTTATCATACTTGTGGCTATGGCGAAAGAATGTATCGGGTGGACGGTCTGAGAAAGGATTAGAGACAAACACTTTCCTCTCTGGTCAATCTCTCATCAACTTCTTCAAGTATCACTTGAAGAAAAAAGTGAGAGTAGAGAGGCAAGTTTTGTCTAGTGAATGTTTTAAAAAAAGATGGGTGAATGTAGCAAGGATGGCACGCATGAATGACGAAGCCACCTTGACTATGATTCTATGAACCGTAAAAATTAATACAGAGAGTTGCTTATTTGCAAAAAAAAAAAAAGAAATATAACATGTGACTTCATTGACCGAGGTTACCGTGGTCTTTTCCGTGGGCTTTTCTTTCCACGGGTAAACCTCACCTGTCCTCCCCTTTACACTTCATATTGACATTTCTGTGATAACGATCCCTATTGATCAATTTTTTTTTCCTCTCCCCCCTTTTTTTACCCCCCCCCTTTTTTTTGTCCTCTTTCTCTCCTTTTACGATCCCTTTTGATCGACCCCCCCTTTTTTTATTTTATTTTATTTTTTATTTTATTATTGTTATTATTTTTTAATTTTTTTTTTAAACCTTCAAAAGAAAAGCTCTACCTTGTAATTTGTTCTATCTGTGTGCAGCCCTGTGTGGCTAATAAAGAAACATATTTATCTGTCTATCTATCTGTCTATCTATCTATCTACCTATCTATCTATCTATCTATCTATCTATCTATCTATCCATCTATGATCGAAAACCTACGCCACCCCTTTTTTTTCATCCCCCAAAAGAAAAGCTCTACCTTGTAACTTGTCCCATCTGTGTGCAGCCCTGTGTGGCCAATAAAGAAACTTATCTATCTATCTATCTATCTATCTATCTATCTGTCTGTCTGTCTATCTATCTATCTATCTATCTATCTATCTATCTATCTATCTATCTATCTATCTATCTATCTATCTATTGACGGATGTGATGTCAGTTCAGCTCTGAAGGTAATCATTTATTTTGACTATTTATAGGCCAATTTTTGTGTAGATTTTTGCAAATAAGGTGTGTAAGGCAACCAACTTTCATTTGAGTGCTTTTCCAAGGTAGGAATTCGCCCCTAGGGGCAGTTTCGACCCCATTTCATTTCTGTTATTTTCTTCTCGACATTAGAAAATGTCTAGAAATTTTATTGTTGAACGCTGGTCGCGTTCTTTTATGGAACAAAATTTTCCTAGTCTGGAAACGACAGAGAAAAAAAAGAACGTTCGCACGGAAAATGCCAACGTGAAATTCGGTGAAAGGAACGCTGCAACCACGTGCGTTAACAGCCCTGTCACCACCGCCACCACCACCACTAACAACAGCAACCACGAGACAACAACTGCTACCACCACCACCTCCACCACCACCACCACCACTACCACGACCAACATAAATGATAAAAATAAAACTGAAACGAAAACTATTGACAAAAACAACAGCAACAACAAGAACAACAATAAAAATGAACTATCTAATAGTGAAGATGTTAATACGAAAAAATCAACAACAGTAAATTTCGCAGATATTCTTCGCCAGAAAAAGGAGATTGTTACATTCACAAATGAAGAGCTCATAGAAACAAGAGCTCTCTTTACAACCCGTGGACAAGATTTAGTCCTGCATACACCTCAACATATAAAACAAGAAATAGAAAATAAGACAATTGTATATAAAATCATTAGAAAAAACAAAAAAACCAAATGAACAGATTACAAAAACTGATGTGGAGAAATGTTTAAAAAACATAATGAAAGAAAAAGAGTATATAAACTGGGGTCCCCAGTTTAACACAGTAGTGGTCCGCTTCCTAACCAGGAAGTGGCAAAAGCTCACTCTACTGAGTCTCTGGGAAATGATGAAATCATCATGGTCCCTTATTATAAAAACCAGAGGGTGAGTAGAATTCCTATCAGAAATGTACCCCCCGATATGCCGAACAAATGGATAACAGGGGCAATCTGTTACCACTTGAAAAAGATCAATATTCTAGAAACAGCCGTGTACCTAAACGACAATTGGGGTGGAAAAACAGTAGTAGTGACCATCCAGATTGAGGGGGCCTCTATCGAGAGCCTACCAGACAAGATATACTTGGAGAATGGGCAATGCCTATATGTTATGGCAGAAGGCAAAAAGCCTAGATGCTACAAATGTGGCAGCCCCGAACATTTGATTGCCAAGTGCGATCTGGTACAGAAAAAACAAGAAAGAACAATTCAGAAAACAAATAAAATCCCTTTGTTGCCAACACCAACACCAACACACTCAATTATGGAACAACGCCAAGAAAAACAACAAACCAGCAAACAAACCCCAACAACATCACCAAGAAAAACAGTACCAACACAATCACCGTTGACGTCACAACCAATTAAACTTGTTGAATCTTCAAAAAATCGACCCACACCCACACCCAGGACGACAATTAAAAAGACAGAAAACACTGACGAGAAGACAAATGCTACCCCTAACACCAACAACAACACAAACACACCGCACAAAACATCAACAATTTATACAAGCATACATAGTGATCCTGTTCTTTTTCCTCTACCCCATACTGATACCTCGGACGACAAAAGTTCGACGGAATGGCAAATAGCCACAGGGGGTAAAAGAAAAAGATCCAAAAAATCCACCAAACAAGGAATTAAAGCAGGGAGATATCTAACTCAGGACAACATCCCCCTAGACAATCAAAAAAGTAATGAACCCGTAAAACCACACACACAACTAACTGCAATAGACACAGACAATAAAGAATTAATGGACTACATCAAATCTAACATGGTCGTCTGTGAAGATGACTTTAAGACAAACAATCATCCGCACACCACACCACCGAAACACATCAGAATTTTACACATAACACAAGCACAACGCCACATACTGAAAACAATATTTCCGAATGCGGTAGGCGGGTATCAACGATACCTGTCGAAAAAACTATACAAACACCTCATCAAAAACGATACAAAAGAAGAAGAAGAAAAAAATGAAACTTTTAAAATGAGTAAGTGACCTCACTTCTTGCCTCTTGTCTCTTCTAATATAGTGTGTAAATCACAATTTTCGTAAATGTCAAGTATGCTTAAATTAGGTTGTGTGAATGCGCGTGGCTTGGCGTCGGCTTGGAAGCAAGGTTACCTTCTAAACGACATCAAGTCACTGGACGTGGATATAGTAGCTATCAGTGAAACCAGACTCAGTACGCCGCGGGCCCTCGAGTCCATGTTTGGCAATCAATTTGACATTTATTTTTCTCCCTGTCTGCCGAACATGGGTGGTGGAGGTACTGCGGTGCTTTTTCGAAAGAGTCTAGAGGTAAAAGTAAGAGCAATATTCCTAGACCCGGAGGGTAGGCTGGTTGTCTTGGACGTGGATGGCAGAAATGGGTGTGCATTCCGTCAATTGGCAGTTTATGCACCGTCCTTAACGGGTCGGGCGGATTTCTTCAGACGTCTAGAGGTTTTCCTGGGTACGTCTAGACCTTTACTGTTAGTAGGGGATTGGAACGCTACCTTGGACACGCATCTAGATTATGTGGGAAGGGATAGGAATAGAAGGGGGTGTAAGAGCCTCAAAGACCTGCTCAGACGTTTCCATTTGTCTGACAGGTTCCGACTCGACCATCCGAACGTGCCAACGTGGACTTGGACAAACCGCGTCGGATCGTCGAGATCTTATCTAGATAGAATTCTATGCAGGACAGCGGATAGGGATAGTGTAGGATGTCCACAATTTAAAATAGTCAGCTACACAGATCACAAATTTGTTACGTGTACGCTCGACTTAGATAAAACACATAGGCAGGGTCCCGGTTACTGGAAACTGAACACGTCGCTGTTAGCGCGACAGGTTTACAGGAACCGGATTAGCGAGTTAATTAAGAGGGCGCTGACGGGAGCGGTCGTTAACAACCGCTGGTGGTACGCCCTGAAAATGGCAATAAAATCGGAATCAATTAGGTTTAGCAAGGAATTATCGATAGAACGAAATAGAGTAGAGGGAGACTTAGTTAAGAAACTAGAAGAGGCACTTACCACTGGCGCGCAACCAACGTGCTGGCTGCGAGGATGGCCCTCGACCAACACCTCAACGCCAAGCACGAAGGTTGCGTCGTCAGAGCTAAAATGCGTGCCTTAAGGAACGAAGGATTGAATGCGCGAGAGGCCCGGGTAGCGGAGGCGCAGCGTGGCAACAGATCAACCATTCGGTCTCTAATAGATCAACAGGGATGCAGTTTACTCGAACCCGAAAGGATGTGTGAGGCCTTTCAACAGCACTTTGCTCGACTGTTTGGTGCGAGTGGTGGGTCGGAACGAGGGATGGATTTCAGTGCCTACCTGACCGACCTGCCGCGGCTCTCGGCAAGAAGCGGAGTGTTGTGAAAGTCCCATCACAGCCGCTGACGTGTGGGATGCGATGGCGGGCTGCGCGAGGGATAAGTCGCCTGGATTGGATGGTTTACCCTACGAGAGCTGTATTGTCGAATGCCAGACTTGTTTGGCGACCTCTTGGCATCAGTCTACTGCAACTGGCAACAAAACGGGAGAATCCCCGGTTTCGTGAGCCGAGGTGCAGTGACGTTGCTGAAGAAAGACTCAAACAAGGGGAATTTTATAGATAATTTCAGGCCCATCACTCTGCTCAACGCAGATTTGAAAATTTTGGCCAAAGTAATAGCCGAGAGGTTGGCGCTTGTCATTGGTAAACTGGTCGACAGGGCGCAAACATGCGCCGTGCCGGGCAGAACCATACATGACAACCTCCATCTGATGCGCTACATTGTGGACAGGGTAGTTAAGGATCCTGGCATGGGTGGGGCGCTGATAAATTTGGATCAGTCTAAAGCCTTCGATAGGGTCGACCATCGGTACTTGGCGGCCGTCCTCAGGGCGGCTGGCTTCGGTCCCGTGTTCCGCGGTTGGATCGCTGCCTTGTATAGCGGCATCCGATCGGTGATTCGGGTGAACGGTCACCTGTCGAAACCGTTTGACATCACGCGTTCGGTCCGTCAGGGGTGTCCCCTGTCGGCGCTTCTGTATGTATTGACTCTCGAGCCGCTACTGCGGAAGCTGGCGACACTGAGGGGCATCCCACGGGAACTGGGTTGCGGGACGAGCGTGTCGGCATATGCGGACGATGTCACCGTCATAGTGTCGAGCTACCAGCACATCGAGCTGGTCGGCGAGACACTAAGAAAATATGAAACGGTGACGGGAGCAAAGATTAACCCGGAAAAGTCAGTGGGTTTGCTACTCGGCACCTGGAGAAGCAAGCCCATGCCGTCCGACTGCGGCTCAGTAGTGGGACGCTGGACGGACGGGCCGGTTAAATTGCTCGGGGTCTGGTTCAGTCCGGACCTCCAAATGGATAAGAACTGGGACGAGATCACAAGTAGAGTGGTCGCTCTCAGCCAAACATGGGCCGAGAGAAAGCTGTCTCTAAAAGGCCGGGCGGAGGTGGCGAACGCGTACATCGCATCCGTCATCGATTACCGCCTGACCGTCGTACCTTGCCCCGACGCCACCATCACCAAACTGGAACGCATACTCTTCCGCTTCCCGTGGAAGGGTGGTGTTCCGATGGTGAGGAAGTCCATTTGCTGTCAACATCCGTTGAATGGAGGACTGGGCATGCGGTGGTTGATGATGCGCAGGCATGCGCTGAGACTGCGACATCTCTGGAAATTCATCGACGACGGTGAACAGGTGTGGGCGCCGTTTGTGAGGCGCGACTTCCCGCAGCTCGTCTCACTGACCGAACTGCAAACGTGGATCAAAAAGAGACCGAAACTGGGCGATTGGCACCGAGAGTGTCGCCAAGCTCTACAGCAGCTCTGCCGACCGAGGTCAAACTTGTGCAACTTCCAAACGACTAAAGCGTTCTATAGAGGACTAGTGGAGGGGAGGTCCGACGACACACTCGGGGCAAACCTGGGCGTCGACGAGGAATTCCTAACCCGCCTGTTCAGGACGACGTTCGGGCCGGGGCCTATGGATAACTTCCAGAAATCCCTGGCTTGGCAGTGCTATCGAGACGCACTACGTGTTCGAGAGAAGAGCTACAGACGGTTCGAAAACCATCACCGGACCGACCTGCCCGAGATGCGGTCAGAGCGACGAAACCGTTCTGCACGCACTCGTGCAGTGTCCAGATATTTCAGAGCTGTGGTCCTTCGTCGAACAGCTGTTGTCACGTGTAGGTCAGGCTCGCCTATCGGCCGAGTCTATCGTGAATATTGTTCCACCACCTTCCTTTAAACGGGAAGGGAAAACGGTTTTCGTTACGCTGATGGCTATGGCGAAAGAATGTGTGTGGTGGACACGTTTGAAAGGACTGCAAACAAACACCTTCCTCTCTGGTCAGTCTCTCGTCAACTTTTTCAAGTACCACTTGAAAAGGTGGATGAGAATAGAGAGGAAGGCTTTGTCGAACGAATGTTTTAATAAAAAGTGGGTAAAAGTGGCAAAAATGGTCAGTATGAAAGACGACACTATTTTAAGCATAAATCTGTAACCAAAAGAGACAATGAGAAGTAAGGCGACTTACTCATGTGTTCTTTTTCGAATTGTCTGAGGTGACCTTGGTCTTTTTTGCAGGTTTTTCTTTCCAAGACTACACCTAAACTGTGAACCTTATATGTATATATATATATATATATATATTGCTTTTTTATACACCACACAACCCACAGATCCCTATTGATCAAACGTTTTTTTTTTTTTTTTTTTTTCCCCACCCATCCCACCTCGAAAAGAAAAAATTCTACATTGTATTTCGTCCATTTTTATTCTGTGTTTAGCCCTGTGTGGCTACAATAAAAAGTTATCTATCTATCTATCTATCTATCTATCTATCTATCTATCTATCTATCTATCTATCTATCTATCTATCTATCTATCTATCTATCTATCCATCTATCTATCTATCTATCTATCTATCTATCTATCTATCTATCTATCTATCTATCTATCTATCTATCTATCTGTCTGTCTATCTATCTATCTGTCTGTCTATTCATCCCCTCTCTCTCTCTCTCTGTATATATATATATATATATAATATATACACATACATACATACATACATACATACACACACACATATATATATATATATATGTACAAAAGAAAAATTATTTCTATGCCAATATGCTGATAACAGACTTTTAAATCGTCAATTTCCACATATTATTATGTACCCACTACAGAAATACGTTTATGTTGAAATCGAGGAAAGCTAGCCAGCAGAATTTTAAAAAAAAGTTTGTTATTCCTATATTGAATCAATTTCGGAATTAATCTCATAATAGATTTTCTCCTCTTCAGTAGGAAATACAAATAGAAATAAATGAAATACTTACATGCGCCCATGAAAAAACGCTTCGGCTATTTTCCATGGTAGTTAAAATTAAAATAAGCGACAAGGATAGCCAGAGATAATGCAGTACGATCGTTTCATGCAACTCCATTTAATTGAACAATGCAATCATTACATCAATTTAAAATGCAGAGCAATCTTCAGCTACACAAAGGCATAGAATTTAATTAAATTAGAACAGATGGACTCATTAGTATAATTATACCTAAAATCTCCAGGAAGTTAAGGAGATAGACAAGAACATGCTGTCTCAATCCAGCATAGAAGTTACTAAGTTTTCAAGAAAATATACATTGTTACAAGCTCTGCCTGTCACTGATTCTTCTTTTTTCTGGGTCAGTTTTAATTTATAGACTAGTTTATCAAAGCCATTGTATATCTAAGGCTGAGAGAACAGAGGGCAGTATCGGTTAGGGGTAGGGCTGAGGGAGCAAACATACATCATAGTTGGTATAGTCATAAAAATCAAGATTTATTAGAAGCAATATCATGAGGTTTGGTAAATATATATATATATGTATGCATGTGCGTGTATGTGTGTGCGTGAGAGTGTGTATATGTGTATATATATATATATATATATATATATATATATATATATATATATATATATATATATATATATCCGTGTAAATATATGAGTTTGATAGTGTGAGTGTGTGTGTGTTTGCACGCACGCATAATGGCTGTGAGCTCATCCTCCTAAAACCTGCCTTTGTGCAGCTGAACATTGCTCTGCATTTTAAATTGATTTAATGATTGCATTGTTCAATTAAATGGAGCTGCATGAAACGATCGTACTGCATTACCTCTGGCTATCCTTGTTGCTTATTTTGATATATATATATATATATATATATATATATATACTAGCAGAGATACCCGGCGTTGCCCGGTTACATTCAATAGAAGAATTAGACTTTTCTGTTATATATATATATATGGATATACACACACACACACACACACACACAAATATATGTATATTAATATAAATACATGAAAGTACATGAAGTTTGTTAAAAAAAAAGGGGATCATGTATATACCTTCTGGCTGTTGAGATTATAACACCTCGTTGTAAACAATGTTCCTTGTTTTTCCTTGTGGAGCATATACAAAAAGGTTTCTTTTGGTTCCTACTCTTGAGCAGCCAACATACAGTTGCCTATGCGAGAAGCAGGGCTCTTCCAAGAGAAGACCAGCTACAGAGAGGGTTTGACCCTGAGATTTGTTAATGGACATGGCAAGGCTGACACGTGCAGTCTTCTGAATGTAAATGGAATTTCTGCTCCTGATGGAGTAAGAAGAAATCTTGGAATAAAGACGTCATCACCTTTTCCACATCCAGAAAGAATGATCGCCTTGATAACGTGTAATATCATTTTCTTTATCACCAGTCGTGTTCCATTGCAAAGTCTTGGTGCTTCCAGATTGCGGAGTAGCATTACAGGAGTTCCAACTTTAAGTGGTAATATGTGTGGAGGTAGTCGAGGAGGGCTCCAGTGAATTGAGAAATTCAGGAGGATAGTTCACAACTTCATTTATATCAGGAATTGTATCAAC
Organism: Octopus sinensis; assembly: GCF_006345805.1. NCBI lineage: Eukaryota > Metazoa > Mollusca > Cephalopoda > Octopoda > Octopodidae > Octopus > Octopus sinensis. The sequence goes on from NC_043021.1 coordinate 27,924,035, forward strand.
AGACCTGTAAGTGTGTATAGTGCCGGGAAGAGAATGCATTGATTAATTTTTTTAACAGCGACGTTTTTTGGAGCTAATATTGCTCTTTAACACAGCCAATTGTGATTTTGGTAGTTTTGTGTGAAGTTGAGAAAGACTTTGTTTTTGAGGTCATCTACAGAATTAACAACAGAGGAAAATGACCACACTTCCACTTGTCCTGCAGCATCGAGAGGCATCTTGCCTTCACCAAGTGTCAAAATGTCCTGTGCAAACTTTGTGGACATTTTGTCGTCGTGTAGCTGAGCTCTCATGTTAGTGGTGAGACTAAAGATTGTAACATGATGCCACAGGGTAGAGGACTTCAGGCATGCTTGAACTTCATCAGCTCTAGTGCCTTTCGGAATGACAGGAAGAGTTTGCCTGAAATCACCTGACAGCAGAAGCGTTACACCTCCCATTGGAGCCTGACAGTCTCGGATGTCTTTCAGGGCTCTATCTAATGCTTCCAAAGCTCCCTTGTGAGCCATAGTGCACTAATTCCAGACAATTACATAACACATTTTAAATACTTGTCCCTGATCTGAGCTTTTGTTGATGTTGCATGAAGGTATTTCGGATGCTGTTTAATTGAGAGGGAGTTTAAAAGTTGAATGTGCTGTCCTCCCACCAGGTAACAAAGTAGCTGCAATGCCAGAGGAGGCTACAGCTACTGCAATGTCATGATGCTACCTAACTTCTGCAAGGAGAAGCTTTGTAATAAATGTTTTTCCTGTCCCTCCAGGAGCGTCGAGGAAGAAGATTCGTCCCTCGCGTTGGCGTACACTGTTAAGAATAGTTCTGTAGGCCTGCAGCTGGTCCGGAAGTAATTTAGGCTCATTTTCAACGATGTACTTTGAAAGCGCTTGAGTGTCGTAGGTTGTATATATGTACAACATCCACTGAGAAGGCTTTTGTTGGTCTGAAGCTACAGCAGAAGACACATGCCAAGTCACCACACAGTGGGACTGAACCCAGGACCATGTGTTTGGAACGTAGTTTGTTACCACACAGCCACACCTGCCCCTATGTATGTGTGTGTGTGTGCGTGTGTGTGTATGGGTAGATATATTATGCATGTATATATGTGTATATATATATGTGTACATATTACATGCATATCTATATATATACATCTACACATAATATACAAAATATCGCTAGTGATAACAATATTCAAAATATATAACAGACTGGAATTGTAGGCCCGTCTCTTGCAATTACGATCAATTGGATCTTGTCCTCCCTCTAGTATAGAAGTGTACGGCTGCAGTGAAATTCATTTTTGGACTTACTTCTATGGAAGGCATTTTAACAAAAATGCTTCCGTAAAGACGGTGAAAATATTGTCAATTTCCCCAAACAGGGATACAATTCAATTTTTAAACAATAACGAAAGCCCCCTTTCCGAAAGAGGGAGGGTTACGGTTTACAATTATTTAACAAATGCAACACAACGTTTCCCTGACGAGGAACCAACAAACGTGATTACAATAGTCAAACACTAATAAGAATAACAACAAGCCTTTTTAATTTATCCCCATTTATGTGAAACCACTTATTCAAGTTCAAGTCATTGATACAATTTTATACGAATTGCTAATACACACACACACACACACGCACGCACACACACACATAATAAGGGTGAAAAATTGAATATTAATTTGATTAATATGAATTGAAAACCAGTGGTGTAGCATATAAGACCATAGCGGATCTTCCTCTAGCAAAAACGATGACCACTATTAATGGCTCATCCCTGTTATATAATACTTTCACTTTAATAGTTTCACACTTGCAAAGAGAAAGTAGGAGAAAGTGTGGTGGTAATAGCAGGAGTAAACCACTTGAAATGAGAGAGGCAAATCGTAAAATATTGAGTTTTCTCGAATTTTTGCTTAATTGGGGGTCAAATTGAAAAACTTTTTATGCCATGACCCAATCGAATCTACTTGGAAAAATCATAGGTAAATTCCAATTGAAGAAATTCTATATTGTAGAATTGTATTAAAAAGAAACATAGGAACAGGCAGAGAAAATCTGCCTTTTATCATAAGACTAGCAGAATTGCCCGGCGTTGCTCGGGGCTGAATTGCTTGAAAGTACTGTTAATGATTGCACTGAATTATGATGATTATTCAGGCAAATATTGATATAAGTTTACGGTGGGAGATAAGGACTTAACGATCAAACGTGTGCCATTGCATTGTTTTGGGGGAACCAAATTTCTGATGAGCATTATAGGGGCACCGACTTTAAGTTTGAGAAAGTGTGGTGATAGTCCGGGATGCTCAAAGGAATTGAGTACCTCTATTGGATAGTTGATGACGTCCTCTGGGTCAGGAGTTGTATCGATAGACTGATATACATAGACTTCCCCAGGAATGAGTTTTAGCATTCCATCATTAATATGGTGAACAGTTTTATTCCTCGGGGACAGTATAGCCTTTTTGCCAATCCAATCCATATTCTGATAATTAGCTTGTAGATCTGGGAACACTGCATCTCTGAGATCAGAAGGCGTCTTAACAATGGTACAAATGGAATCGATGGCAATATTACCATTTTCATCCCCTGGTATTTTGCCTTCGCCAAGTGCAAGGAGGGTGTGAGGAAATGCTGCTGATGTGATATTACGTCGCATATGAGCACGCATATTGGTGTGAAGTTTGAGAGTTACTTCCCTTTATTAAAAAAAATATGCATTAAAATGGGAGAAAATGATGGTAAATTATTTGTAAAATCGTAGACTCATCGTAGACGCGCGCTAATACGCAGAAGGGCTCGATATGAATCACGACTATAAGATACCCGGTTTTGGTTAAACTGCATCGCAAAATGTGGGAGTAGTTAGGAATCTAAATCGGAGTAGACAGACACACAACCTTTCTTTTATATATAAATATTTTCGTCCTAAAAAACTTTGTGCGGAGTGAATGGTTACCTCTATGGAAATATATACACACACATTATACATACATCTGTGTATAGATGAATATATAAATACATTTAAATATCTACATACACTTTTGGGCGATCTTTCTGCTACTTGGATATACTTTAGGTCTTATATTCGTCCTAAAAAACTTTCCTGTCACACACTCACATACACGCACACACACACACACACACGCACCCTCACACACGCACACGCACACACACACACACTCACACACACGCACACACACACACACGTTAGCTTACAATTTTATTTATATATTTGCGTGTCTATGTGTGTAAAGAGGAAGTGGGAATGCAGAGTGAAAGAGTCACTCACTACAAAAAGTGAATTACTTTCACTTTAATCGTTGCACACTTGCAAAGACAAAGGAGGAGAAATTAGGGTGATAGCGTCAGTGAAACAGTTCGCTCCGTTTGTGTGTGTGTGCGTGTGCGTGTGCTGTAGCCCACACTAAGAAGAGCATTTGACTTAGACACCACAATGTGAGTTTTCTCTAAATTTTGCTTAATTGGGGTTGAAATTTGAAAAACTGGACCTGGCACGACCCGATGCATTCTACTCTTAAAAATGCTAGGTAAATTGTAATTGAAGAAATCCTATATTGTAGATTTCTATAAGAGACAAAGGGAGGCAGATAAAATCTGCCTTTTATAATAAGAGATATATATATATAATAAAATTAATGATAAAATCACTTTGATGATTTTATCAAGTGGCCACTTGATAAAAACATCAGATTGATTTTCTCCTTGATTTTATAAAATATATATATTTGTTCCTCATCAAAATTTTATTCACTGTGAATGTATTTTGATAATAAATGCACGTGATTGAAATGAGAAGAAAAATTAGATTCTTTACTAGTATGTATATATATATATATGTACATATAAGTATATGGTCGAGCGGATATGTTTTTCGTTTGGGTATGTATAGGTATTTGCATCTACATACTGTGACATATTGTACTGATGACAGCATGGTGTTTTACAGCGCTAAGCTAGAGATCGATTTCCAGTTGATCTAAGAATCTTATTTATTTTCTCAGCTGCCTGCTTACAACCTGCGCTAGTAGAGTATGGAAGTGTTTTTGAGCGCTATTTGGCGTCTATTTCTAGCGTGTTGGTGGGGTTTATCCGCACCCTTTAATATAATTATTTTAAATAATTATGAATTATTGTGTATATATATATATATATATATATATATATATATATATATATATATATATGTACATCACCATCAAAATACAGGAACAGATACTGCAACAGCTTGGGTTTCAGAGGACCACAGCTCTTCAATATCCTTCCTAAATGCCTGAGAGACCTGCATGGTGTGGATGCGGGTTTCTTTAAAACTAAACTGGATCTCTTCTTGTCAGGGGTCCCAGATGAACCTACCTCTCGGCAGGAAACACAGATGCGAGCAGCGGCATCGATCTCCCTTGTTGATCAAATGCTACGTATCAGAGGTGGTTTCACATACTAGTGTAGCTCATTCAACGGTGGTGACCCAACATGGCCGCAGCCTTCCTGCTGAAACATTTTTAAGTATTCATATATATATATATATATATATATAGTTGCGGCCAAAATGTTCAGAAGGCATTGTTTTCGTCAGAAAAGTAGGTATAAGTTTTTATCAAAGTTGTTTTATATTCTATAATTTTCACAGACAATAAATACGATATTATTTGTTATTGTCTGAGATTTTGGTGTAATTTGAGAGGATAATAAAAAAAGTTATGCATGATTTAGTGATTTACTGCAAAACCCATGGCGGCCAAAATTATCAGAACGGTTGCTTTTATTCCATGTTTTAGTATATTTAACCGGCGAACTCTAATGTTTTGAATTTGTTTACGTGACAGTTCGTTTACTAAACATTAGTAAGAATATTTGCAGTGTACTTTGTTAATATAAAGCCACTTACTCCGTTACTAATTCGTCAGCAGATTATTAAGCTACGAAAGAAGGATAATTTAAGAATTAGGTCTATTGAAAAGATTGTTAACAAGTCAAAAAGTGTTGTTCACGGTATTCTTAAGGTCTACGATGATTGTGGTTCGTGTGAAGCAAGAAAGTCTAAAGGTAGGCCAAGAAAAACGACCAAGAGAGAAGATCGTGCTATGGTAAAGTTGGTTAAAAAGGACAGATTTAAAACTGCTTCTGCTGTTTTTCGGGAAATGAGCATTGTACTGAAGAAAACTTTATCTCGAAAAACTGTGTCTCGTCCTTTAGTTGAACATGACCTACAAGCAAGAGCACCTGCAGTGAAGCCACTGATCAGCTCCAAGAATAAAAAGAGTCGTCTTAACTTTGCAACCGAACATGTGTTGTGGTCTCAAGAAAAATGGCAAACGGTGCATTTCAGTGATGAATCTAAGTCTATGTTATTTGGCTCAGATGGGAAAAGGTACGTTCGTCGAAAAGCAGGTGAAAAATTGTCACCTAAATGCCTTAAGACTAGTGTTAAATTCGGTAGAGGAAGTGTCATGGTTTGGGGGATGATATCTGGAGATGTTGTGGGCCCTTTGCTGCGATTACATGGAAAGGTAAAAGCAGGAGTTTATAAACAACTTGTAAAAGATCATGTCTTTCCTGTGCTGAGAAATTCAACTAAGTGACCGCCCATATTCATGCAGGACAATGCCCCATGTCACAAGGCTAAGGTGGTCATGAACTTCCTCAAGGCTGAAAAGGTTATTGTTATGGATTGGCCTGCTCAAAGCCCAGACCTCAATCCTATTGAAAATGTGTGGAATATTCTAGGAGAACGTTTGAAACAACTGAGCAATTATGGAATGCCCTTCAGGAAGAATGGAATAAGATCACCCAGCAAGAAATTGAAAATTTAATTTCCCCATGCAGTCGAAAATGTCAAACTTTGATTGAAGCTAAAGGACTTCACGCTAAATATGAAATAATTCCGGCATTCTCTGTCACTTTTTGATTATTTTGTTATTTTTTCAACCGTTCTGATCATTTTGGCCACCATGGGTTTTGCATTAAATCACTATATCATACATAACTTTTGTATTATCCACTCAAATTACACCAAAATCTCAGAAAATACCAATTAATATCGTATTTATTGTCTGTGAAAATTATAGAATACAAAACAACTTTAATAAAAACTTATACCTACTTTTCAGACGAAAACAATGCCATTCTGAACATTTTGGCCACAACAGTATATATTATAAACAGTTGCAGCGTGGAAAGTGTTTATAAGCCATTTAAGAAACACGCAAAAACCGTTAGATTCACTTCCACTTTTAAATTTTATTTGCCAAAATATTTTCGTCGCTTTGAGACCGCGACTTGTTCACAGACAAAGTTCTGTGCTTCACGGTAATTTTGTCAGTGAACAGATCGCGGTCTCAAACAGGTTCCAGCACACGAACTCAGATCAGGTCACTTGCTATGCAAGTACTTCTCCATAATATATATATATATATATATATATATATATATATATATATATATATATATATATATATATATATATGCATATACATATACATATACATTTATATTTAAATATATTAGCTATTCCTTCTACTTTAAAGGGAGTTCCCAGAAAAACCAAAGCACTTGAAAACAAATCACGCAGGCAAAAGGGAAAAAACGACGAAAATCATTCTATATTAGGTTACTCACGGACGTACGTTTCGGAATTAAGTCAGTATAAAGCATAACTAATAAATAATTAAACCTTACCAAGTGCTTTGGTTTTTTCTGGGAACTCCCTTTAAAGTAGAAGGAATAGCTAAGATTTTTTGACTGCTATTTCTAAACTTCGGTATGTGGTGAAGCAAATCGTTGCTGAACCCTAATTATAAAGTATTACTTAAACTTACCATGAAATAGTCCTTTTTTCATGCCGAATTCTACTTGGTGAAATTACTGATTACTTCTTAATTAATTAATTTCACCCTTTGTTATTATATATATATATACATATACATATACATTTATATTTACATATATGTATGTATATGTGTGTGCGTGCGAGTGAGTGCGTGTGTATATATATATATGCGTGTGAGTGTGTGAGTGTGTGTGTGTGTGCACGCACGCATAATGGCTGTCAGCTCATTTCTCCTTAAACAAAGTTCTGTGCTTCACGGAATTTTGTCAGTGAACAGATCGCGGCCTCAAACAGGTTCCAGCACACGAACTCAGATCAGGTCACTTGCTATGCAAGTACATCTCTGTAATATATATATATATATATATATATATATATATATATATATATATATATATATATATATATGCATATACATATACATATACATTTATATTTACATATATGTATGTAAATGTGTGTGCGTGCGAGCGAGTGTGTGTGTATATATATGCGTGTGCGTGTGTGCGTGTGTATGTGTGTGTGCACGCACGCACGCATAATGGCTGTCAGCTCATTTCTCCTTAAACAGTATTGATTGTATCGCTATAAGTGCGAAACTATTTAAGCATCGACTTCGTCAACGCAAGTATGCATTTAAACCTTTACACGAAGATAAGCAGAATAATAAACACCACAAATCCGTTCGGGAAATAAAGTCGGGTATTTCATAAAATGATAACCAAATCTTAAACAATCGAATGATTAATATAGTTTTATAGATTTAGCATCCTCGAAAACATGCTGAGCTTGAAATATCAAAAGAAAATATTAACGCATACTATACGCGTAATGTCATCAATCATCCAGAAGCAAATATGCTTCGTGAAAACGTATAAAAAATACAAATACCTGTGGTCATGACGTCTAATAGAAGCAGTGTTTCGATTTCAGGTGTATTTTTGTTTAATGCTATATTTTTGTACTTCACTAGAAATAGCTTCATTGACGTAAATCCTTTAATATATTTCTAACTATCTACATATAAACCTTAAGGATATTCTGACGGAGAGACATAAGGAGATCTCAATTGGAGAAGTATTTCTTTTACATATATATTTATTTATGGAACATGAGTTTTGTGAATGATAAAGTTAGAGTGACCTCGTGCATTGAATGTATGTATTTAAAAGCAGTCATGGTACAAACTCAGCAGACATTTTGAACCAGACAATGTAATGTGTGTGTGTGTGTGTTTCTGTGGACATATACTATTTTACTCTTTTACTCTTTTAATTGTTTCAGTCATTTGATTGTGGCCATGCTGGAGCACTGCCTTTAATCGAGCAAATCGACCCTAGGACTTATTCTTTGTAAGCCTAGTACTTATTCTATCGGTCTCTTTTGCCGAACCGCTAAGTTACGGGGGTGTAAACACTTCACCATCGGTTGTCAATTAATGTTGAGGGATAAATACAGGCACACAAACAAATACACACGCATACATACATATATATATACATATATACGACGGGCTTCTCTCAGTTTCCGTCTGCCAAATCCAATCAAAAGGCTTTGGTCGGCCCGAGGCTATAGTAGAAGACACTTGCCCACGGTACCACACAGCCACTCCTACGCCTATATGTTTATGTTAACGTATGTATGCGTGTATTCACGTCCACATACACATGTGTATACACTTATGCTCACACATATGGTACAGGATGAAAGCAAAACACACTTGCGTATACGTAAACACTTCCTTACATTAATCAGCTCGTATACATACATCCCGTAACATTCATTTAAATACGCGCACAAAGTTAATAGTTAAATCGGGAATATAGACACGAACTCTTCAAAGTATTTCTACCCAGTGATGTTTCAATACGAGAAAAGAAATAATTAGCAGACAGATACAAAACAGAAACATCGCAGCCAAGAGAGACACAGGTCGAACAAATGAAACAAATCAGACAAAGAGAAGCAATCATTTATTATCTTTTGTGTCTTACGGTTCAAAGGTGCAACACAAGTCGAGCGATTATGAAACCTGTCAGGGTAAAACATGTCTTCGCCAAGTTAACAGATGTAATCTAATGGACGATTTTACATGTTTGCGTGTATGTGCGTGTGTGTGCGTGTGTGTGTGTGTGTGTGTGAATATCTATACACAACACATTACCCTTCGTACATGTGTGTCAGTGTATATCTATCTATATACATATGCATGTATGCATATGTATATATATAATATATATATATTATATATATTATATTATATTATATATATATATATATATATATATATATATATATATATATATATATATATATATATGTAGGTAGGTAGAATTCACAAAAAAATAACAAAAGACGAAGGCAGGTGGTGTAGACAACAAATACATGAATTAGTTTAACGCTCGGGAAGTGAAAAAGTCTTTAAAGTTTCGACCCTACACTCCTCCGCAGAAAGGAACACAGAAAGAAACAGGCAGAGAAAATAAAGAATGTGTACACACACACACACACACACTCACTCACTCACAGACACGCACACACACACACACACACACACATATAATTTAGAGAAAAACCTCTCTTAATTCAATAAAGAAAGATGTTATTCACACCGTATATAAACCATATACTATAAAAACCTTATTCTAAAAATCAAATTGATTTTTAGAATAAGGTTTTTATAGTATATGGTTTATATACGGTGTGAATAGCATCTTTCTTTATTGAATTGTTTAAGAGAGGTTTTTCTCTAAATTATATGCATTATATACATATATTGTGAAATTTGATTTAAAATTGCTAAATTGAATTTTTCCCTGTAAGTTTTTGAATTATATTCCCTCCTATTATTATTATTATTATTATACATGCACACACACGCACACACACACACACACACACACATATTTACTTAGAAATAAACCCCCCACACACGCACGCACGTACGTACATACATACACACACTCATATGATGTATGTGTGCATCTATGTATTCCTTTATATACCCCCCACCCATTCATATATTTGTTTACGTAACCCTTTTGAAAACCGATAAGGATATATTACTTGTGTTAAACGAAAACTGTTGACATTATTCCAAACTATTCCAGACACATGTTAACGCATATATATATATATATATATATATATATATATATATATATGCGTGAAAATATTAAAGAAATAACAAAAAACATTACATTTTAAATGTCAGCCTATTATACGTAGAAGTTTTATTGTTAAACATTCCCCTATATAACAACACGAGGCAATGACTTAGATATGTACTTTAAGACTTCGCCATCGTGGCAGTCGTTTAACGGCGATGTGATAAGGCATGGACGTTTTAACAAACTCACTAAGCCTACCCGAGTGACGCAGATCGAACAGTTTACTTCTGATTTATGATCGTTTGATCTGCAGCCAGTGTCGATATAACAGTTGATTTTACGTTAGGAAATTGCTGCTCATTTCATCACGTTCTTGGGTTCTTTAATAGGAGTTTCTCAATGCATTTACCATTTGCCTTTCATCGTTTTTCATATTGATATTAAATATGGTTTTGCCTTGTTGCTTATTATTATTATTTTTACTATTATTATTATTATTATTATTATTATTATTATTATTATTATTATTATTATTATTATTATTATTATTATTATTATTATTATTATTATTATTATTATTATTATTATTATTCTATGTTTGACTTTTGCTTTATGTCTGTATAAGTTGGCTCCAAGTCTCACCCAGAGACCTCAAGAGACAACAGGTTGGAAGTTCACGTTGTTGTTATGCCTATTTGTTTTTTATTTGTGTTGTACTAGTGAATGTCTAATACATAAATTAAAAAAAAAATTGTTTTAAAACTTGGGATTACATAGAGAGTATTTTGCGTAGGATATGAGCAGTTCCCATGAGCACTATCTTTTGAATTTCTGCCATTTTGGGGTTTCCTGGTATCTGAGTTAGGTAGCAATCAGCCCCTTTCGCTATCATTCCCAGGGCACCTATGACAACAGGTATTGTTTTAGTCTTCAGGTTCCACATTTTGCTGATTTCTATTTCAAGATCTTTATATTCGCTCAGTTTTTGGTAGGTCTTGACAGATACGTTTATATCGATTGGGACAGTCATATCAATGAGGAGGCATGTTCTTTGTTTGAAGTCTTTCAATATGATGTCTGGCCTATTTGCATCTATCTTTCTGTCAGTTTGAATGGTGACGTTCCAGAGAAGTGAGATGTGGTCATTTTCAAACACAGGAGGTGGATTGTGTTCCCACCAGTTTTTTTCATGGGGCAAATCCAGGTTTTTGCAAATTACCTAGTGAAAATATTGTGCAGCTCTATCATGCCTGTTGAGGTACTCTGTAGGCGCTAGAAGACTGCATTTGGAGACAACATGATCAATGGTTTCATTTTGTTGTCGGCATACACGACATGTTGGGCTACTGCATTTCTTTAATATGTTGGCCTGGTAGTTCCCTGTAGGTAGGCATTGATCTTGAGCTGCTATGATAAACCCCTCTGTTTCAGAGGTCATTAGCCATTGATGGGTCAGGGCTTTGTCAATATCTGCATTATTCGCTCTCTTTGGATATTTGCCATAGAGAGGTTTTTCTTGCCATTTATTATTCAGAATATCTAAGGCCGCCGTTTTGGCACGGGTTTTCATGCGCCTAGCCTTTTCTGTGCTTGTTTCTTGTATGTCTATCTCTAATTCCGAAATTTGTTGTATTCGGAATTCACTTAGATATTCCTTTGTCTGTTTCGTTACTGAGTATGATGCTTTCTTGTTTTCATGTTTTTAGACAAGTTTTAACATCCAGTTCTCAGACTTTTTCGGGTAGGTGTCTAGGCCAATTGTAGCAATCTTCATTGTTATTGCCAGTTGCAAAAGACCACGGCCTCCCTCTTTTCTTGGCAGATAAAGTCGTTCTGTATCTACCTCAGGGTGGTGCATTCTATGCATTGTCAACAGTTTTCTTATTTTTCTGTCGAGCTGACATATTTCAGTAATTGACCAGTTAGCGATATTGAAACTGTAAGTCACGACTGGTATGGCTAATGCATTGATCGCTTCGATCCTGTATCTTGCATTCAGCTCTGTCTTGAGTATTGCTCTCACTCTTCGATAACATTCTCTCCTGATCCTTTCCTTCATCTCTGAATGTCTTATTCCGTTCCCTTCAATTACCACTAGGTACTTGTAGCACTCCGCTGGGTCTAGTTCTTTTATGACATTCTGCTGGTCAAGCTTAACGTTAGATGTTTCTGTCATTTTTCCTTTGATGAAGGTAGCTTTTGCACATTTATCGAGGCCGAATTGCCTTCTGATATCGTCACTGAATTGTTTGACTATCGCTAGTAGGCCCTTGAGTTGTTGGTAATTTTTTGCGAAAAGCTTTAAATCATCCATGTAAATGAGATGATTTATATTTTTATCAAAATAGTTTTTTGGTTCATTTGTTTCTTCACTTTTTGGAAGCAGGAATGTTAAACCATTAACTAGCCAAGGAGGTATCCTACTAGGGTGTTGCAAAACATCATTGTAAAGTTCTGTTAGCAGTTCATGGCTCTCTGGGAAGGCATTCAGCCAGAAGTTAGGAATGTTATCCTTTCCTGGAGACTTCCATTTGCTTGACCTCCTGAGAGCAGATCTTATATCTTCTACTTTGACACCCTCCCACTTTTGCTCTTCTAAGGAGTACAAGTCCGTTGATATTCCATCAATCCAAGGGGCCTTTTCGTTGTGTGTTTTTTCTTCTGCCTAAATTTTATTCCAAAATCCCGGCACTTCTTCTTTTGATGGTACAGACCTTGCAGTAAACGCTGTTTTTCCTATCTTCCTGTAAAAATTCTTGGGGTTATTTTTGAACATGTTGTTGTCCTTGAAAATTCTAACACGCTTATCATACCTCGCTATGCGGGCAGCTTTAGCAGATACCTTTTGCTTGATGGTTTCTATGGTGGCATCAATATCAAGTATAGTTTTCATATTATATTTTTTCTTTAATTTGGGTTTTTTTATAGGTTTGGTAGTCTTGTCAACCTTAAAGTTTTTCAAACATTCAATGTCAGACCTAAGTAGTTTAATTTGATGTTGGATAAGCTCTTGCCAAGAAGGCTTTTTGTGGGAATGTTGCCGTTTTCTAATCTTTTCACCACATAGAATCGTTGAGATTTTCGCGTATGCATAGTACAGGGGGTTGAGATCTGTGATATTAACATCATTAGCTGAATTTATATCCTTAAGTGCAAGGCGGATTTTACCAATTATTTTCATGTTTTGGTTAGAGTTGCGGATTTTGGGGAGTGTATCACGTTCATCCATGCTGGTTTCTTTAATTTTCAGCCATTCAATCATGATTTAATTTTTTAGCTCATGTAGTTCAGTTGGGTCAATATTTGTGTGACTTTCTTTATCTATTTGATGTTCATCTGTCTTAGTGTTTATGATTGGTTCAGGGAGTATTTCACTTTGCCTATCACTTATGCTAACTCTTTCAATCCTTACTTCGTTTTTAACAGCCCTGGGCTGGTCTATAATTATTTCCTCTGTATTATCTTCTCTAGCTGCAGCTTCGTTCATTTTATCCGATATTGCTTGTCTAACTTGATCAATCTCTACTTCAGTCAGTAATTTTTTTTTATAATGTTTCTTCTGACGTTGGCAAGTTTGTTACTGTCTATGTAGGGTCTTACTTCAGGGTGTTTCTGTCTCTAGTTTAAGTATGTTTATTATTATTATTATTATTATTATTATTATTATTATTATTATTATTATTATTATCATTTTACTTTTTAATGTCATTGCCCTTGTGTTACCATAATCGTGTACATACATGTGTACATTTCTATGAATGTGCATATGTCTGTATACGTTTATCTGTATATCTGTCTGAGTCGATGATCAACTATCTATTTATCTATCTATATATCTATCTGTCTGTCTGTCTGTCTGTCTGTCTGTCTGTCTGTCTGTCTGTCTACCGTCTATTCGTCTTCCTGGATAGATAGACAGATAACATCAAGAACAATTAACACGTAGTGAGAAATATGCAAATCAACTCAACTTTATATCTATCAACATGCTTTTGTAAACGCTAAAAGACATGACAAATTCCTATATTTACAACATGACCTAAATTTGACACACCTAATCAACAAGCCTAATGCTTGAATGATAATTTCTACATTCCTAAAGCATTTTTCGTAAACCCTTGAAAGCTCCATGACCTAAACGCTTAAACATATTAAAATTTTTTCGAACACATAGATAGGTCATAAAATAATCACGCCGTAAAGCAAAACCTAGCAAACGGTTCAACAGAAAAAAATCATGTATCGGTGACTAGAAATACGAAAAAGCCTCAAAAGAAATTTGTATATGTAAAAATCAATAACACACACGTAGAATTACAGTTGAATACAAGCAGTGATATCTCGATAATTAACACAGATACATGGAAAAAATTAGGAGACCTAGTTTAAAAGAAACTTCAATAATACGTGGTGTTTCAGGAAAAAAATTACATTTTAAGGGCGAAATGTTAAGTGACGTTATATTTCATGGTAAAAGGTTAAAAGTCAAAGCTTTTGTGTTGAATAATTCGACAAATTTATTCATAATAGACTGGATGGAATTATTTAAATTATGAGAGCTCACCGTATATCTTTTCTGTAAAAATGTGAAAGGCTTTTCCGCTAGCAGAAATAAGTCCTCAGACGGATTGAAAATGATTACAAAAAGATTTTCCCTGAAGTTCTGTCTGATGAAGTAAGTCTGTGCACCCAATCAAAGGCGAAGTTTCAAATAAAATACCATACCGGTATTTTAAACCAAATCGGAAAGTACCCTTCGCAGCGTTAGAGCAGATACAGTTAGATTTAGAGGGATTAGAAAATATCGGGGTTATCCAAAAAAGTAGAATATAGTTTTGTGGGTATCACCAACTGTATACATTAATAAAAGAATAATAAAACCAGGGTGTGTGCTGATTCTTTCACTGGTTTAAATGTCTTAAAATGTTCCACTATTTGATACCTACTCCGGAGGACATATTTGCAAAATTGAAGGGTGGCAAGATATTTTCTGAATTGAAACTCTCTGACGCATACCTACAAATTAATGTAGAGTAGACGACGATGACTGCTCTAAATAACAAATAATTAACACGCATAAAAGACTAAAAGACTGTATAAATACAGCACATTACCACTTGTCTAAAAAGTTGTACCGGCGATTTTGCAACAGACTATGGATGCAATGTTAGCGGACTGTGAATTCGCAATTCCATGATAGGGCGATATACGCATTAAAAGCGAATCCTTGAGCGAACACGTAAAGCACATAAAATATGTGTTCGAAAAATTAGGGATTACGGCTTTACTCTAAGTGACGAAAATGGAATTTTTGTAACCGAAAATAAAATATTTAGGACAAATCATTGACAGGACGTCGACCAGATCCGTCGAGGGCAGACGCAATTAAAAATATACCTTCTCCGACAAATACAGCGGCTTTTGGGGGGACTGGCAAATTATTACCAAAATTATATTCCAAAAATACACAAGGAAAGAGTTCCATTAAATAATCTATTAAAAAAAGATGTAAAGTGGAATTAGTCTGAGAATTGTCAGAAGGCATTTGACGAACTAAAAAATATTAACATCTGATTTGTCGTTAAGACACTTCGATCCTGCGGTGGATATTGTAGTAGCTCAGAAGCCTCTGAGTACGGTATAGGAGCAGTAATGCTACATAAATATAAAGATGGTAGCACGAAGGTAGTGGTTCATGCCTTAAGTTCTCTGATATCAGCAGAAAAAAATTACAGCCAAATCAAAAAAGAGAATCTACCGATTACTTTTGTCGTAAAAAAAATTCATAGTTTTACACGATAGATGTTTTCGATTACAGACTAATTATCGTCCTTTATTATCCATAAATGGGTCGAAGAAAGGAATCCCTATCCATACTACTTATACATTGCAACGCTGGTGTACCATATTATTAAACTATGATTTTAAGATGGCGTGTATACCAACTAAGAAATTAGGACACGCTAGTTGTTTATCAAGACTAATTTGAAAAAATGCTGAATCATTTGAAGATACCGTGATTGCTGCGTTGTGAGGGGAAAATGAAATTAAAAATATCTTGTGACGTCATATATGAACTGCTAGTCTCACATTGCAAGACATAAAATTAAAATCAGAAAACAATAAATTCATTGAAAAATATAAGAAATTCTGAAGGCTGAAGGAGATAAAAATATACCCAACATATATTCGAACCCATTCTCAATGTGTGACAATATGTTGATGTACACACAAAGAGTCGTAATGCCAGCCATACTACAGAAGCTATTACTAAAGGAATTTCACATTCATCAACCAGGGATTTCGAGAATGGAATCGGTAATGAGAAGTTACGTATATTGGCCAACAGTGGACCGTGACATTGAAGAGCTAGCGAAAGAATGTAGAAGGGGTCCTCTAGCTGCAAAAGTACCTACCACTAAATGAAACCGTAGCCTATTATTCCATGGTCCAAACTACATGTGCTATCACCGGAAAACGGAAAAGAATGGAAATACTAGAATCGAACGCTAAGCGTAAGAGATATCAAAACTGAGCGGAGTTTAATTCTCAAAAATGGAGAAGTTAGGTGAGACTAATTCTAAAAGAGGAAGATGTGGAAGGATTCCGATCACCCTCAAGTGACTAAAAGTGGACTGACACATTGTTATAAAATAAAGTACTGTGAGCAATTTGGAATTAGCAGTTCACTGTGAGCCATTGCCAGAAAGCGTTGAGTCTCGTATAACAGTAATGGTATGACTTGGCGTGAATACTTTCCAACATGAGGATATAAACCTAACATTCAACAAAACTCTAAGAAATTTTAACTTAACAAAAAGTTATATAAAGCGAGGGTGAACTTAAAAGTATCACGGTCTGATGATGGTTTAGCAGATCGAAACTTGGCAGTCACTAGTAATATTATTCTTATTAAAGAATTATGTGTGTGTATGAGTGCATCTCTATGTCTGTTATATATATACATATAACAGATGTAATAAACACACACACACAAATATATATATGCGTGTGTGTGTGTGTGTGTGTGTGTATTTTCTCTCACACACACACACACACACACCTATACATACCAATACGTACTAATACATACTAATACATACTAATACATACACCAACCCCATACATACGCACGTCCAGACCAATCTTACGCACTAATACTCTCTCATACACACACACACACCCTTATACATACTAATACATACACCAACCCTATACATACACACATCCAGACCCCTCCCATGCACTTTTAGCTGGTCCCTCAACCCTTTTATCAACCCTATTATCTCCCCTTACTTCGCTCTCGCGTCTCATGTTTGATCTTTGACCTCTGGCCGAAATCAGATCGCCATGTTGATTCGTTAGCTACTGCACGCATTTTTTTCTCTCCTTCTTTCTGTGTTTTTCTCTCTCTGTGTATCTTTCTGTTGAAGAGCGTAGGCTCGAAACGTTAAAGACTTGTTTTATTTATATTTCCTGAGCGCCATACTAATACAATTGTTCGTTGTTTTCCACCTGCCTTCGTCTTTTGTTTATTTTCATAAAGCTTCCCGTTATATATATGCGCTCACGTGGTCTCACTTTCATCCTATATTCTACCAATACCACTATCAACACTTACCTCTACCTGGGATTCTTTACCTCTTGGATACTTACCATTGGCTGCACCTCTCTTTCGCGGATCAAAGTGACTTTGCATTGATGCGAAATCCTTAAAAAATATACCACGACGTCTACACATTTCTCACCTTGAACTTTCAACCTTGAACTTGTTCGCATAAACTGTCCCGTTTGTTGTATTTTTATTCCTCTTATATTACCACTTTTTTACATTCATTTCATGCTTCCAACATTTCCTGAATTTTTGTTCTCCTTTCCGTCTTTCTTCCCTCTTGGATGTCCATACTCCGGTTTCCTCTGCCTGCACCCCCCTTTTTGCCTCCCCCTCTCTCTGCTTCCCTTCTTTCTTTCCCTTTTCCGTTTGCCCCGTCTTTTCTGCCCCTATCGCTTACTTATCTAGTTTTTTCATACGATTATTATTTTTTTGTTTTTTGAACGTTTGTTTTTTCCCATTTTTCGCTATCCTTTTTTTCTATTTTTTTCATACGATAATTTTTGTTTTTTGTTTTTTTTTGTTTTTCCGAACGTTTTTTTTCCGCTATCCCATCATGTCGGATCCTAGGTCCTACCTCCTCACTCTCCTTCACCGTTTGAAGGATCATCTACGTTCGCTTCCTGTATATTGCCTCTCTCTACTTCTTTTTAAAAAAACCCGCTTCTCTAGCCATGTCGCTTTCCTAAGCCGCTGCCTACATCACCGACTCATCCCTAAAGGTTTCCGCCTCCACTTCCACCCTGCTCTCCACTCGGATTCTTCCATCTTACCCATACTCCGCACCACATCTTACCGCCTTATGCGGGCCACCATTCGCTCCAATCTCTCCAAACTACATGCCATCAACCGCCTTCTTCCTCCTGCTTTCTCCACCTTCTTCTCCTCTCTGCCGCCTCTCTATGCTCCAAACACGCTACGCTTCATTATCCATTTGAATCAACTATTCCATCAATTTCTTTCTGATACCAAACTTCGTAAACTCCAATCACTCTCCATTCCACCCTACCCGACTCCACTACCCCAACTCCTCCACCACCCTTCTCCCCTCCCGATAGGCTCCATCCACCCACACCTAACCCCACTGCCCCTCCCTTACAACCCTTCTCCCCTCCCGTTAGGCTCCATCCACCTACACCTAACCCTACTGCCCCGCCCAACCACCCCCCAAACCCTCTCCAATCCCTCCCCTCAGACCTCCACGAGACCTACCACCCCTCCTACTTCTATTCCATCCACCCCTTCTCCACTTCGTCTGTTGTTACCATTCCCCCGATCTTCCCTCTCTGCGGCTGAACGCTCCGTCCTTAGTAGGGGTCTGCGTTTCATCCACCTCACTCCATCCTGTAAGGAATTCCAGACGCGAGTTGATGTCCACAGCTTTGTGCGCCGTGTCCGGTTGGGTGCGCATTACCACGACTCGCCACCCACACCCATGAAGAGGACGACTGCTTCACTGGCCTGGGCCGCCGACCATCCCCGTGGACGCCTGCCCCTGGCCAGATCCTAGCAGTGGATCTTTTCGCGGGCGCTTGTCAGCGTGCATTGGAGCGGTTCAACTTCTCCAGGCGCCAACGCCGCCTCAACATCTCCCCGGCTGAGCTCTGGGTCTTCGTTCCCTCCAACGGCGCGCTGCTGACATTATCATCAAACCGGCTGACAAGGGTGGAGCTGTAGTGGTGTGGCGCGCGGACCTCTATAGGGCCGAGGCTTTCCGCAAACTCAATGACACCTCCTTCTATTCCCCTCTGCCCCTAAACCCACAACGTAGCTACAAACAGACGGTATCCTCTACTGTCCAAGACCTCATCTCGTCCTCCCGTCTCCCCCGCACCGCATCCAACCTAATTGTGCGAACCCCACGTACCCCCACCATTACTTCCTCCCCAAAATCACAAACCACAACAAACCTGGCCGCCCCATCGTCTCCGCCTGTAACTGCCCCACGGAGCTCATCTCTAAATACCTCGACCGTGTCCTTGCCCCCCTAGTGGCATCTCTTCCCTCCCACATCCACGATACCAACCATGCTCTCCGGCTTTTCCACTCTTTCTCCTTTCCTCCCGGCTCCTCCAAAATCTTTTTACTATGGACATCCAAGCCTCTATACTGTTATCCCTCACCACGAAGGACTGCAGGCCCTTCGACACTTTCTTGACCTCCGCTCTAACCCTGTACCTAACCTCCACACTCATTCGTCTGGCCGAACTGTCCTTACTCTGAACTGCTTCTCGTTCGCGGGCGAGTTCTACCATCAGGTCTCGGGAGTGGCCATGGGAACGCGAATGGGCCCCAAAACTATGCGAACCTGTTCGTTGGCTTGTTGAGGCCCAAATATTCTCTAATTTCACTGGTCCCACTCCTGAACTATATGGTCGTTATATTGACGACATTATCGGTGCCACCTCACTCTCCCGCGAACATCTAGATTCCTTCCTCTCTTTCGTCCAATCTTTCCATCCAGCCCTCCACTTCACTTCCACTATCCCCAACACCTCTGTCTCCTTCCTCGACATTTCGGTTAGCATTCTTCACTCCACTCTTACCACCTCCATTCACTACAAACACACAGACTCACACTCATACCTCAACTTCTCTTCCTCCCACCCAGAACACACCAAGCTTTCCATCCCCTATTCCCATTCCTCCGTCTACGTAGGCTCTGTAGTGACGACCATGACTTTGAGACTCAGTCTCAACGTATGGCTCACCACTTCACCCTACGTGGATACCCCCTCACCACTATCCACACCGCCTTGCCAGAGCACGGTCCGTGGACGTGTATCTGCTCTCTCTCCCCGAACCCGCCCTGTAGTCTCCCGCCTCCTTTTCCCGTCACTTACACCCACGACCCTACCTCTCCAACGCACCATTCTTCGAGCTTTCCGTCATCTCCAGTCCGACCCGTCCACCTTCACACCTCTTCCCTAACCGACCCTCCCCCTCTTTCAAACGAGCCCACAACCTTCGAGACCTTTTGGTCCATAGCTCCTTCCCTGACCCTACCTCCAAACCGGCTCGTTCCCCTGCTCCCGCCCACGTTGCCGCACTTGCCCTTACCTCTCCAACACACCACCCGCCTCACTAGCACCCACCATCGACCCTATCCCATCATCCACTCCTTCACCTGCACCTCCAGCAATATTATCTATTGCATCTCTTGCTCTCTCTGCAATTCCTTGTACATCGGACAAACGGGACGCCGCTTGGCTGACCGGTTCGCGGAACACCTTCGTGACATCCACCTTGCGAACGACACACCGGTCTCACGCCATTTCCGCTCCACGGGTCACTCCTTGCAACACCTATCTGTGTTCGGTTTGTCCTTACACAGAGGCCATCCGGATTCCCGTTTGCGACGTGAACAGGAATTAATCTTCTCTCTTCGCTCTTATACGCCATTGGTCTCAACTCTCCCCCCCCCTCACTTCATCTAACCTCAACCCCCCTCCTCACCTATCCTTTCTCCCCCGACCCCTACTTCTTCAGTCCTTCATCCTTTCACCCCTACTCCCCTTCACTTCTTCCCTCTTTCCCCTCCCTCTTCCCTTCCCTCTGCTCCCTCACTCCCTCTCTCCCTTCTCTCTCCCCCGCTCCCTCTTTCCTCCTTCATCCCCCTCATCCCTTCCTTCTCCCCCATCCTCTCCTCTCCCCTCTTCTCCTCCCCCTCTTCTTCCCCTCCCCTTCTCTCCCCCCTCTTCTCCCCCTCCCCCTCTTCTCCCCCTCCCCCTCTTCTCCTCACTACACCACATGACTTTACACATCAACATCACATATGATGTGCCATACTAATACACACACCAACTAATACATACTAATACGTACTAATACTTACACCAACCCTATACATACACACGTCCAGACCCCGCATACGCACTTATACTCTCTCACAGACACACACACACACCTATACATACCAATACGTACTAATACATACTAATACATACTAATACATACACCAACCCCATACATACGCACGTCCAGACCAATCTTACGCACTAATACTCTCTCATACACACACACACCCTTATACATACTAATACATACACCAACCCTATACATACACACATCCAGACCCCTCCCACGCACTTTTAGCTGGTCCCTCAACCCATTTATCAACCCTATTATCTCCCCTTATTTCGCTCTCGCGTCTCATGTTTGATCTTGACCTCTGGCCGAAATCAGATCGCCATGTTGATTCGTTAGCTACTGCACGCATTTTTTTTCTCCTTCTTTCTGTGTTTTTCTCTCTCTGTGTATCTTTCTGTTGAAGAGCGTAGGCTCGAAACGTTAAAGACTTGTTTTATTATATTTCCTGAGCGCCATACTAATACAATTGTTCGTTTGTTTCCACCTGCCTTCGTCTTTTGTTTATTTCATAAAGCTTCCCGTTATATATATATATATATATATCTAATATAGGATAAAATTTTTCGAAAAAAATTCTATCCATGACCAGCATATTAAGAGATACCTTTAAAGGTTAAATTTATAAACAACTTATAAACAAGAGCAAAAGAAAAAAAATTCTAGCGCCAAATATGCCGAAAATAGACAAATCGTCAATAACCATATAAATTATCACTATAAGCGTCTCGAAAATCCCGTTAATATCGTATCAGTCCCAATTTCAGAGTTAATTCATAAGAATTTTCTCCTCGTCAGCGATAAATACGGTAAGAAATAAAAGAAATACTTACTTATACCCATGGTAGAAGCAAACACTAAGTCATGAGCACGCTTAAATACGCCCAATATATCCAAAATAGAAGTTCTCCGTACTTGGCATTAGAATTTTTTTTCTTTTGTCCTTCTTATAAGTTTGTTTATATATATATGTATGTATATATATATATATATATATATATATATTATATATTATATATATATATATATATAATATATAGTATATGTGTATCTGTACTACATGTATACGTATATATGACTGACGTAACATATGCATGTGCGTCTATGTATGTATATATATATATATATTTGTGTATATATATATGTATATATGTATATACATGTGTGTATATGTATATGCATATGTATATATATGGACATATAATATCTTTCTCACTCTCTGTATACACACATATATACATACGTACATACAGACACATCCACAAAAACATACGCACATACACACATATACATGTATGTGTATGAGAAATTTTTATAGTTGTGATTATCCCACCTTCATATGTGGAGTTGGTGCCAATTGCCTGAAGGCGATCAGTCAATATATATTTGTAAGTTGAATGAATTTCAAAGACGCAAGAAATTAGACGTTGTTCGAAACGCATTTATGTATTATTGTTATTGTTGTTGTTTTGTTCAATAGGTGCCACTTCCAACCCTGATTTATTTCCTGGTGTTCACATTTCTTTCTATTTTGCAAATTGTTAAAAGCCATAAATTTCCATTCTTCCTATTATGAGATTCGTTTATTTTTTTCATTACCTGATGAGACGATAAGTTTTGGAGAATCATTCGTTCTTGAGATCTTCTCTATTTTTCATTCCGAAAAGGTAACACCTTTTACTATGCGATTAGATGACCGAATACACGCATACCTATATACGCCTTTTATTGTGTTTATATATATATATATACATCCATACACACATATGTCTGCGCGTGACTGTATATATTGTATACAGTATGTATGTATGTGTGCGCATGTATATATATACGTTAATATATATATATATATATACATATGCATATATGCATATATGTATAGTGTGTGCATGATGATGATGATAATGTACGTGGGATGGTGTGTGGCAAGAAGCTTGCTTCCCTACCACATGATTCTGGGTTCACTCCCATTGCGTGACACCTTGGGCATACATCTAATATAACCTTGCACAGTCTAAAACTTTGTGAGAGGAATGGCTTGTCGTAAACTCATATAAGACTGTCTACTTTATTCTACTACTACTAGCCTGCTACTGTGTTGTTCGCCATACACACACACACACACACACACACACACACCACAACACACTTGTCATCTTCGCACACCTTCTTTACCATTCCGTTTTTGATATAGCTCTCCTGTTTTTTAAAAACATTTTCTTCTACTCTGACCACTTCCGCCTTTTAGTATGTGACCTCGTCTGTATCACTAGCGATTTTTTCCCTCTGTCTTCCCTTCTCAGGACCTTTCCTTCTCCTATGTTTCCGACGAAGAGCTCCGCTCGAAACGTCAAACCCTCCTTCTTCCCTTCTTTTCTGAGCGTCCAATAATACTTTATTTGTTCCACGTCCTTGCGTTGTTGTCTTTTTGTTTTCTTGCTTGGATTAACTATATATATATGTAGTGGGGGTGCAATGGCCCAGAGGTTAGGGCAGCGGACTCCCGGTCGTAGTATCGCGATTTCGATTCCCAGACCGGGCGATGTGTGTGTTTATTGAGCGAAAACACATATTAAAAGCTCCACGAACCTCCGGCAGGGGGTGTTGATCCCTGCTGTACTTCTTCACCACTCTTTCTCTCACTCTTTCTTCTGTTGGCCTGCTCGCTTAACCAGCGGGATGGCGTCATTCGAAGGCTAAAACAATGCGAACGCATTGTGACCAGCGATGTGTAGCAACATCTGATGGTCTGGTCGGTCACGTGATCACGTGATATATATATATATATATAAATCTAAAACATGGAAGAAGAACGTAACACTCGACAATAAAAACACACGGACAGATAGACGATACAAAGACGGATAAGGAAAAAAACAAGGACGGATCATTCGTGGCCTTCTAGTCATCAGTCAAATTTCCAAATTATCGCTACAGTTTCCGCCTGTTACACTTGACACCATTTAAAATTGGATGCCTCCCCCCCCCAATATCTAAGCTAAGAGCTCTTTGGAAGAAAGCACGCGAATGAGTTCGACAACACAGACAAAAAAACGAGAAAACTGAGAAAATGTTAGACGATTACAACAGAAAAACAAGAGCCTCTCGACTAATTTGAGCTGGCGTATGGAGTGAAAGCCCGGATGTATGTATGTATGTATGTATGTATGTTTGTATGTGTGTGTGTATGTATGTATGTGTGTGTGTGTGTGTGTGTGTGTGTGTGTTTGTGTGGAGACTAATTATTCTTCTTTTAATGTTACATACTTTTTTGCCCACCAGACTTTCGAGGTTAATAAATGACTGGCCATTCGAGTAAGTAGTCTGTTTGAAATAGTCGCCAAAAACATTCCTGATACAATGTCTAACGTTGTCGCTATATTAGAAATACCTTTTTCTTCAATATTTATTCTTCCCTTTGTTTCTTTGTGTCAGCGCAGTCTCCGAGGACGATCATGAAATGAACTGACTTACACGGCTACTCTTATTCAAGATTAGTTTCAGTTTGAAGAACTCAAACATGTTGTATGTAGATGACTTATATTGGTTTTCTCAAACGTTTATAATGCGTTTTGGATCAGTGAAGAAGGCTGATATTGGTTTCAAATTTTGGCACAATGCCAGCATTCTAGGGGTGGGAGTAAATCGATTATACCGATCGTACTCATCAACTCCTACTTGTTTTATATCGACCGGGTAAGGATGGAAAACAAAGCCGACCTCGGCGAAAGTTGAACTCAGAACTTACAGATGGACGAAATGGCGCTATGCATTGATAACGGTTCTGCCCTATCTTCCGTTACTAACTCATTGGTATCTATATTTAAAGAAAACTCTAACAAATAAATCATTATTCTTTAGCCCCATGTTTAGCTCCAAATGAAACCAATCATTTTTATATTCCTGTAGAGCATTTCTGGAACTACGTAATCTAATTAAAACATTTCGTTAGAGTATCTTGTATTAGCACGACAA